>NC_079169.1:31191527-31196527 GCF_947568905.1 Ostrea edulis
GTGATGACTAATTTACAAACTGAAACTTGTGTCGGGCGTCACAGAAACTTTACCCTAAGTCTGTGGATCCTTCCCCGGAAGAATAAGAACAGTGAAGACTGCTGGAACTCAGCTTCTTTCTCCTCTATGATCTTTTCTGCATCATTTGTGCCTAATATAATGTGCAAAATTCTCATCAAACAGCAAACTAAAACACATCATCTAGCCATCAAGATTCAACTTTAGCTTTCAAATAACCGAATGTCTGTAAAACCATTATACACATCATGTAAACATCAGACAACCTGCTACAGTAAATTCTGCTGTTCACTGAGTTCAATAATAACTATATACAGTTAATTCTGCTGTTCACTGAGTTCAATAATAACTAGTAAATTCTGCTGGTCATCGAGTTCAATAATAACTACAGTAAATTCTGCTGTTCACTGAGATCAATAATAACTACAGTTAATTCTTCTGTTCACCGAGTTCAATAATAACTAAAGTTAATTCTGTTGTTCACAGAGTTCAATAATAACTATAGTAAATTCTGCTGTTCACAGAGTTCAATAATAACTAGTTTGTTTTCAAGCTGTAATTAATACAGTAATGTCTGTGTGTATATTATCACTAGCATTAAATGTGACATTCCCTATAAATCTAACCATTCTTTTCTTGGAAAGCAATTTTCCTCTTTATAGTATCTAACCAAACCAGGAGAAAATCCCAATGTGAAAACTTTTGAAACACACAATACACACACTACATTCTTCATCTAATGATTTCATATCTTAAAAGAAGACAATTTTCTATTAATTTTGGATCTTGTTTAAAATCAAAAGTATAGTTTTCACTATTCATTGCTATGCGTTCAGTAGTTGTGCATAATATTGCAAATATATACATGTATAATAGTTTGTTTTCATTTCAAAGTTGTGAACAAAATATCAACATTAAACGTGCAACTAATCATAATTAGTAAGACTGACTGATCCCCATTTTAATTAGTAATTAGTAAGTTTGATTGATCCCCATCGTAATTAGTAAAATTTAGTAAGACTGATTGATCCCCATCATAATTAGTAAGACTGACTGATTCCCATTGTAATTAGTAAGACTGACTGGTCCCCATCATAATTAGTAATTAGTAAGACTGACTGGTCCCCATCATAATTAGTAATTAGTAAGTTTGACTGATCCCCATCATAATAAGTAATTAGTAAGTTTGACTGATCCCCATCATAATAAGTAATTAGTAAGACTGACTGATCCCCATCATAATTAGTAATTAGTAAGACTGACTGGTCCCCATTACAATTAGTAATTAGTAAGTTTGACTGATCCCCATCGTAATTAGTAAAATTTAGCAAGACTGATTGATCCCAATCGTAATTAGTAAGACTGACTGATCCCCATCATAATTAGTAAGTTTGACTGATCCCCATCGTAATTAGTAAAATTTAGTAAGACTGACTGATCTCCATCATAATTAGTAATTAGTTATACTGACTGATCCCCATCATAATTAGTAATTAGTAAGTTTGACTGATCCCCATCGTAATTAGTAATTAGTAAGTCTGACTGATCCCCATTGTAATTAGTAAGTTTGACTGATCCCCATCATAATTAGTAATTAGTAAGACTGACTGATCCCCATCGTAATTAGTAATTAGTAAGACTGACTGATCCCCATCATAATTAGTAAGACTGACTGATCCCCATCATAATCAGTAATACTGACTGATCCCCATCATAATTAGTAATTAGTAAGTTTGACTGATCCCCATCATAATTAGTAAGACTGACTGATTCCCATTGTAATTAGTAAGACTGATTGATCCCCATTGTAATTAGTAATTAGTAAGTTTGACTGATCCCCATCATAATTAGTAATTAGTAAGTTTGACTGATCCCCATCATAATTAGTAATTAGTAAGTTTGACTGATCCCCATCGTAATTAGTAATTAGTAAGACTGACTGATCCCCATCATAATTAGTAAGACTGACTGATCCCCATTTTAATTAGTAAGACTGACTGATCCCCATCATAATTAGTAATTAGTAAGTTTGACTGATCCCCATCATAATTAGTAAGACTGACTGATCCCCATCATAATTAGTAATTAGTAAGTTTGACTGATCCCCATCATAATTAGTAATTAGTAAGACTGACTGATCCCCATCATAATTAGTAATTAGTACGTTTGACTGATCCTCATCGTAATTAGTAAAATTTAGTAAGACTGACTGATCCCCATCGTAATTAGTAAAATTTAGTAAGACTGATTGATCCCCATCATAATTAGTAATTAGTAAGTTTGACTGATCCCCATCATAATTAGTAAAATTTAGTAAGACTGACTGATCTCCATCATAATTAGTAATTAGTAAGACTGACTGATCCCCATCGTAATTAATAATTAGAAAGTTTGACTGATCCCCATCGTAATTAGTAATTAGAAAGTTTGACTGATCCCCATCGTAATTAGTAAAATTTAGTAAGACTGATTGATCCCCATCATAATTAGTAATTAGTAAGTTTGACTGATCCCCATCGTAATTAGTAAAATTTAGTAAGACTGACTGATCTCCATCATAATTAGTAATTAGTAAGTTTGACTGATCCCCATTATAATTAGTAATTAGTAAGTTTGACTGATCCCCATCGTAATTAATAATTAGTAAGTTTGACTGATCCCCATCGTAATTAATAATTAGTAAGTCTGACTGATCCCCATCATAATTAGTAATTAGTAAGTCTGACTGATCCCCATCATAATTAGTAATTAGTAAGTTTGACTGATCCCCATAATTAGTAATTAGTAAGTTTGACTGATCCCCATCGTAATTAATAATTAGTAAGTTTGACTGATCCCCATCATAATTAGTAATTAGTAAGTCTGACTGATCCCCATCATAATTAGTAATTAGTAAGACTGACTGATCCCCATCGTAATTAGTAATTAGTAACTTTGACTGATCCCCATCATAATTAGTAATTAGTAAGTTTGACTGATCCCCATCGTAATTAGTAATTAGTAAGACTGACTGATCCCCATCATAATTAGTAAGACTGACTGATCCCCATCATAATAAGTAATTAGTAAGTTTGACTGATCCCCATCATAATTAGTAATTAGTACGTTTGACTGATCCCCATCATAATTAGTAATTAGTAAGACTGACTGATCCCCATCATAATTAGTAATTAGTAAGACTGACTGATCCCCATCATAATTAGTAAGACTGACTGATCCCCATCATAATAAGTAATTAGTAAATTTGACTGATCCCCATCATAATTAGTAATTAGTAAGTTTGACTGATCCCCATCATAATTAGTAATTAGTAAGTTTGACTGATCCCCATCATAATTAGTAATTAGTAAGACTGACTGATCCCCATCATAATTAGTAATTAGTACGTTTGACTGATCCTCATCGTAATTAGTAAAATTTAGTAAGACTGACTGATCCCCATCGTAATTAGTAATTAGTAAGTTTGACTGATCCCCATTGTAATTAGTAAGACTGACTGATTCCCGTCATAATTAGTAAGACCGAGTGCGGAGAGTTTAGATGCATTGTTTGTTCCTGTAAATATACAGGTATTGTCAAAACACCCTCTCACTAAACATTCAAAAGTCATGGCCTTGATTAAAATTTGTCAAAATAGGTCAAACTCCAAGGTCATGAGATCAAAAATTTTAGTACCAAAAGAAAAGTCTTGTCTAATGGAATACAGATGTGAAATAAGAAAACTCTCACTAAGCATTCAAAAGTTAAGACCTAGGTTAATGTTTTTCAAAAGTAGGTCAAACTCCAAGGCGAAGGTCACAAGGTCAAAAATATGGGTTCCAATAAAAAGGTATTGTCACAAGGAAAACATGTGAAATATAAAAATCCTATCACCATATATTCAAAAGTTATGGCCAAGGTTAAGGTTTTTGTGGACAAACAGACAAATCTACAATTACTGGAGCATAAAAAATACAATATGAAAGATCATTTTAAAGACTATAAGAGACAATAAACAAAAAATGATGGAAGTCAAAATTGAAACCATTTTAAAATCCCCATCATGATAAAATGTTTATACCTGCACTGTATTCATTAGCTCCATCCAGAGCAAAAAATGGACGAAGCACAGTATGATACCACAGAAGTCCTAACGTGGCAAGGGGGGCCTTCATGTCCTTACTGTGACTAGAATAATTCAGTGCCGTCAGTCCGGCATCACGGTCACCCTCAAACCCAAACAGTTCTATCAACTTCAGAATCTTAGGAGGAACCATTGATATACAAATCTGGAATGTTCCATATCCGAAGCTGACAGCCCCCTGGAGGCGATCTAGAAGTTCCTGAGGCATTTCATTGTCGTTACCATCTACTGGTCCATTATCTGATTGTCGCAGTTTGGCATTCTTCATCTGGAGCTGCATAACATCTTTGTTTAATTTCTCGTAGATTTTCCAGGCTTTGCGGAGGTACCAGCCCCCTTTGATATAACTGGGTATGTCCTGATTGGTAAACACTAGTATTGCCTGATACAGTAGAGTGTCGGCCACAATCACCTGTCTTTGAATTTTCTCATCAATACTGATTTGTCCCTCCTAAAATAGAAACATTTTTGTTTTATTTGTTCTAATAAGTAGACCTAATGGTTAAAATCCTGAAATTTTCTTTTCACTTACTGTCATAATGTGCAAATTTTATTTCCTCTTTCGAATAAGAGGAGCTTATAGCTGAGCAAATGTTGGCTGTTCCTTAATTCCCCTCATTAGTCAGCAGACTAAAATTTATCACCATGCTTTAATGCAAAAATACCTCAAATCTGATTGTCCAAAAAATGTTAAAAAAGAAATGCTTTTATATGCAGAGTGATATTCCTGAAAGCCTAATGAGCTCACATAATGATATACAGGTGACTCTTGATCAATTGAAGTTCAAGGGACCTTGACAAAACTTCAAGAAATCAAAGTTTGAGAGATCTAAATTTGGAAATTGAAGGTCCGACCATA
>NC_079169.1:31199027-31441711 GCF_947568905.1 Ostrea edulis
CATTATTATTAAGGTCTTCCGTCTCCTGCGGAAGACCTTACTATTATTGTTCGCGTTCTTCTTCTTCATTATTATTATTATTTTTATTATTATTATTATTATTATTTTCCTTGGTAGTACACGCGTTTTTCTCAGCCATTTCTCGATCGATTTTCACGAAATTTTCAGGAAAGATGTCTTTTGGTGACGAGACTTTGCTTGCAAAATTTCGTGCTTGACGTCACTTCCGGTCAGGAGTTATCTCTCTTTTAGTGACTTTTTGAAGGGCCTTGTTGTCCACACATCTCCTCCGTTAGTTTTGAAGCTAGAGTCTTGAAATTTCTACACAAGATAGAGTAAACATTTTAGAAGATTTGTGGGGGATTCGATTTTACCGGAGGCGATTTGCCTAAACGCTCGCCTGGACCTGAAAAAATGGATGCCAAAATTTTTCGCCGATTTCGGCGATTTTTGACCTTTGATCTCCAATATCTTTTTTCTTGCAAATATTTTGTTAAGACATGTAGAACAAACGTTGTGCACATTTACGAGATCTTTTCGAAAATATCAAGATTTAGGGGCTAGCCCCTTCAATTAGGGATCTAGAAGGGCTCAAAGTCTAGATCAAATATCTCAAAAATCGTTAATATTTTGGTATAAGTCAAAGAACAAAAAATGTTCATCTCAACAATCCAAATTTATTCATATAAAAATTTAGGTCATATGTTACGTAATAAGGGATTTTAAGGGCCAAAACCATAAATCTTTTACCCCTTGTATCTCGAAAACGACAAATATTTTGAAAAGCAATAAAGAACAAAAGTTGTTCAGAATGATGATCTGAACAATATGCATATTTCGTTTTTACCCTATGTGGCCCCGTTAGGGAGCTACAGTTTGGCCCCTAAAAATTACTTCTAGAAATAACTCGAGAACGGTAAAGAATTTCTAAATACTTGTTGAACAAAAAATGTTTGAAATGTCATGACCTTTCTTACGATATCAAGCAAAAGGGGCTGACCCTTTAAATTAGGGGCCCAGAAGGGTCCAAAGGTTTATGAGAATATCTCAGAAACTATTCATATTTTGTAATAAGTCATTGAAGCGGAAATGTTCATCTAAACGAGCTTGTTCTTATCAAATCAAAAAGTAGGTCATATGTTACGTAATAAGCGATTTTAAGGACCAAAATCATAAATAATTGACGCCTCATATCTTGAAAACGACAAATATTTTGAAAAGCATTATTGAACAAAAGTTGTTCAGAATGATAATCTAAACAATATGTACATTTCGTTTTTTCCCTATGTGGCCCCGTTAGGGAGCTACAGTTTGGCCCCTAAATATTTCTTGTAGAGATAACTCGAGAATGGTAAAGAATTTCTAAATACTTGTTGAGCAAAAAATGTTTAAAATGACAAGGCCTTTCTTACGATATCAAGCAAAACGGGCTGGCCCTTTAAATTAGGGGTTCAGAAGGGTCCAAATGTTTTTGAGAATATCTCAGAAACTATTAATATTTTATAATAAGTTGTAGAAGCGGAAATGTTCATCTCAACGAGCTTGATCTTATCAAATCAAAAAGTAGGTCATATGTTACGTAATTAGAGATTTTAAGGGCCAAAATCGTAAATATTTGACGCCTCATATCTTTAAAACGACATATTTTTTGAAAAGCATTATTGAACATAAGTTGTTCAATGTGTCATAACCTATCGATCAATATCAAAAAATGGGTCTGTGGGCCTCATGGCTCGCCTGTAGAGTCAATTTTTGTCGATATCAGTCGATTTCAAAAACTTGTAACTGGTAAATATTTTGTAAGGACATATTGAACAAAAGTTGTTCAGTTTATCGAGATCTATCGATTGATATCAAGAAATAGGCCTATGGTCCTAATGGCTCGCCTGTAGAGTCGATTTTTTTGTCAATATCGGTCGATCTCAATAACTTTTTACAGATAAATATTTTGTAAAGACATATAGAACTAAAGTTGTTGAGTCTATAGAGGGCTAACAAATGACATCAAGAAATAGGCCCGCGGGCCTTATGGCTCGCCTGGAGAGTCGAATTTCAAACGAATTTCACCGCAACTTTGCTTCAGAAGCTTATGATATGAAAAATTGATTATATCTAAAGTGTCTTAAAGTCGGAAACTAAATTGGGACTCATTTGTCTTTTTTTTTTTTTTTTTTAACTCCGAGTGCATCAACAAATCGGACGGAAGACCTACTCGTTGCTCGCAACGAGATCGTGTCTAGTTATTATTATTATTCTTTTTCTCCGGTACTTTTTTGTCCGGTAGTGTTCTCAGAAACTACAAAAGGGATCGATATGAAACTTTCCAGGATGATAGTATAGCGTTTGTAGATGTGCATAGTGATAGTCATTTTGTTTGCACGTGCATTGCAATTTTGGTACAAAAAATGGAAAATCAGAATATTGAAGGCAGCGATATAAAACCTAAATAGGATGATAGTATATCATTTGTACATATGAAAAATAATAGTTATTTTGCCAGCACGCGCACGCATGCGCGTGCACGCGCATTACAAAATTTGTACGCTAACTTTGGAATCAGTCTAACTTTTTTGTTGTTCATTGAAATGGCTTGAAATTCATATCATAGGTAGATATTGAGACCCTTAACTGATTTACATAGTCAAAATTACCAATTTGCACGCGCATGCACGTGAGCTTCATTTTGATTGGATAATGCTAAAACGTTTGTAACTATCTTATTTATGAAGCGAATGAGATGATATTCACAGCATATGTAGACAATATGTGTATCTATATGTTGGTGGAACAAAAAATGCCAACGCACACGCGCATGCGCGTGCAACGTTTTTTAAATGTTCAATTTTTAAAGGACGATAACGTTTTTGTTTTTCATCAAATTCTATTCATATTAGGGGTTTAGATGTATCTTGGTACTCCTTACAAATTGCTGTGGTTAGAATTACTGCTCATCACGTGCATGCACGTGTGCTGATTTCTGATTGGATGATTTTAAAATCGCTATAACTTCCTTATATTTGGTGGAAACGTTATGAAATTCATACTGTGGGTATATGATACAAATGCCTGTTGAACGACATCAACAAAAATTCGGAATCATACACGCGTGCGCGTGTATGCACGTGCAACGCTTTCTTTCATTTCTTGGTACTGAAATGACCATATTGAATGTACTACATGTAATTAAAGGCTAAAATAAAATGATTTTTTGCTATAGATTCACAAGGACATCACTTTTTAATTGGGGGAGGTTTGGGGAACATCTGTAACGGTCCCCGTTACAATTAGAACTAGTTGTAATTGCAATTGAAATAATTTGGATCACACATGTTACAAAATGTAAACAGTCACTATGAATATGTACAATGTGCATGTAAACAAAGGGCAGGTTGACTCAAAATAAAACATAGGAATAAGTGTCAAATTTACAATATGAATAAGATACATTTAGGCAAGAGATAAGATAATCATTATGTATATGTTTACACCGCGGTAATATTGTAAAGAAAAAATGATCGATGACATGCTTGTAAACAATACACTTTGAAGACGAATTAATTAAATCTTTCACTTAGTTATATAACTCAATTTTTTCCAAATCAAATGTAGTATTTTCTTGTTCACATCAAATATTTACCCTAAACCAATCTCAAACTATTTTTCTTTCACACAATAAGCCCAGTATTTGTTACAATTTTTCATTCTATCACATTTGCAATATGATTTATCATAGCAATTTCTAATAATATGATTTTCACTATGTAACACTTTAAACAAAAATTTGAACATCTAGAATATGGAATAATTCAAGAACACTGAAAGGTTTAGTACATGAATGGTTTATTACTTCTGTCATGGATTTTAAAAGTCTCTCTCTCTCTCTCTCTCTCTCTCTCTCAGTTTATGAGATCGCTTCGTTAGAAGAGCAACTGTTCTCCCTCTGATTCCTGAACACCAAGTGGAGGATGTGTTGTTTCAGGCGCTGGAAGATGATGATGGCCAGGATGCCCTACGTTTCAAGGACTATGTTAAATATACCACATTGTCTATAAACGTACTGAAACAACTTCTCAGAGTCCATTTGAAGAATAACTGATACCTGTTCCAGATATATACATACACATTTGATGTGTTTACATCAGTAAAACTAAGCAATGCTAGAGAGAGAGAGAGAGAGAGAGAGAGAGAGAGAGAGAGAGAGAGAGAGAGAGAGAGAACTACTCTTTGTTGAGATTTAGGGGAATGTAACGATATAAACACCGACGCATTTTTGTGAGGTTTTAAAATATATTTGCTATATAAAATATACCATCTGAAGTTACATGCATATTACTTGACGTGTTTTGCTGTACCCAAGAAGACTATATCCCATTCATGCCACATAAATTTGTATCGTTTAGTACCTCTATTCAATGTATTTTGTAAATACCCACAGCATGCCGGCCGACATATTATATTCGTATGTATTGTAACATGTACATGTATATTACATACACATGTAAGCAAACCTGTTATATATAGTCCTTGGTGTACATGACATAACAAGTAATTTTATCCGACTCAATCGACGTCTTCAATCGAAGTGTTTATATTTATCACCAAGCCATTTTATTTTCCATAATTCATTTGAATAGGAAGACATCGAACAGCGCCTTCGAAAATATGATTGTGTTCTACTCATAAATTTTTGGCAAATACACGCATTATTTTCCTCACTCTAATTAACACAAGATTCTGCTGCAAAATGTCTATGAACACGACAATCTGATTAAAATTAGATCTTCCATCCGCTCCTCAGTTTTCGATAATTTTAATTAGATTGTGAACACGATAAAGTTACATGTAAATGCATAAGGTATTTTCCATAGCATGCCAGTTTTTAATAGTCTTTGATCTCAATTAGTATTTTTATATAAAAAGTTAGAATTATAACTTTAAGAAAAATATTCTAGAAGAATCATATGAAGTCGATGACGTTGTTCCGAAAAAGCGACCGTCGGAAGACAGCGTCAGAGTAAACAATGCAATATTGTAACGTTATTTTCTCAATATCAGCAACAAATAAATGGTACATGTTATATATGAATGAAACGAGAAATTTTCACCTTTCTACCTGCAAAATACTAGTATGGTCGGCTTTTGAAGCGCGGCCAATTTTGGCCAAAAATGTCCCTTGTCCTTTTCTAAATGTGTTTCATGTATAAAACTAAAGAATTAATCTCACGTCTTTCTTTCTTTTTTTTTTTTTGAAATGGAATTTTACTGCCCAATTTTAATACTAAACCAAATTACCTGTGATGTGTTACAAAACAGACTATAGGTTACCTGTAATTATTTTCCTTTGTTCTTTGACACCCTTACCAGTGCACCATTCCTGTCTAGCTAAAACCAGTCACCCATACAGATTTCAGAATTTTAGCTAAGTGGGAAGACACCCAAGTGTCACCTCCACAAAGAAGCATAAGTGATGTTTCATTTATGTAAACACCTAATTACCTCTGGTATTTGGTCATAATTTTTTCAAAAAATCTAATCTCCTCTATCAGGAATTTTTCATGGAAATTTCAGCTTTATTGGCCCAGTGGTTCTTGAGTCTAATGAGAAAAAGATTTTTAAACGATAACACCCTATTTTTGAATTTTTGTGATTATCTCATCTTTGAAGGGGACATGGACCTTCATTTGAAGAAACTTCAATCCCCTTCACACAAGGATGTTTTGTGCCAAGTTAGGTTGAAGTTGGCCAAGTGGTCCTGGAGAAGAAGATGAAAATGCAAAAAATATATGACATCTGAATGATGGACAACGGAAAGTTTTTATCACTTATGAGCCTTCGGCTCAGGTGAGCTAAAAATTAGATTATATAGTAGAACATGACCAGAATTGAAGCACCATTTTTAAAGAATTCAAACATTTTCCATAGTTTTGTGTTGCTTATGCATTTTCAAGCACTTTTCAGGGTCTGGGTCAAAATTAAAGCATTTTTCAGGGTCTGTACGAACCCTGGTTTATGACCTAACCAAACTTGAATCCACACCATTTAGTCCCATCTTAGCCCCTAGGACCCTTGAAAAAATTCAATTCACACAACTTCAGAACATTTGTATGTGATATGAATTAGTGTGGCTTTGCTACTCTTGAAAAAATTTATTAATCAAAATTTCCTATATATATATTTTAATGTAAATTTTGACCCCCTATCGAGGCCCCATCCTATCCCCTAGGTGAATGATTTAAAGACAGCTGAATTTTCAGTGCCTGCGGATGCTTCTAGAGAAGAACAATTTGATTTTTTTTAAATTCTGCCATATTACAATTGGATCCCTTATTGTGGCCCATCATATCCTTCAGGGCCATGATTTGCGCACTACCTGAGGATGTTTGCATATCAATATGACTGACCATGATGCTGCTATCTTGAGAAGTTTTCTTATATCTTACATGCTACCACCTGTCAATGCATGCATTTCAAAATATAAACTAATCAAGGCACTGTTACCATCGAGAAAAAGATTTTTCCCTATATGTATTACTACATAAAAATTAGTTCCTGCCCCCCCCCCCCCCCCCCTTCCGGGTCATTATTTGAACAAACTTGAACCAGAGGGTGTTTGCATATTGATACAACTAATCATGGCCCTGTTATTATAAATCTTGAGAAGATTTCTAAAGATTTTCCCATATATCACCATGTAAAACTTTGATCCCCTATTATAGCCCCATCCTTCCCCTGGTGACCATGATTTGAATAGCTTTGAATTGACATCCATTAGAAAAATTTAACAAATAAATTTGATCTTTTTTGGTCCAGTTAGGTTCTTGAGAAGATTTTAAATGATGCTACCATATTTTCACTATTTCTTAATTATCTCCCCTCTGAAAAGGGTGTGACAATTTTGTCCTTTCATCCAAGGATACTTTATGGCAAGTTTAGATGAAATTGGCCCCATGGTTCTGGAGAAGAAGCAAAAAAATGTGTATTGTTTTATACAGATCTATGGACAGAAAAACAGACAGACTGACCAAATTATCATTGATAAATTGACATTGAATCAGTTCAATGAGGTGATAAAGGCATTCCCCTTCCAAAATTACTCACTTTCCAATTTACTTCTAGCTTTAAGTTGAACACCAATTTACACTCAATTTTAATGGGTGTGAAGTTAAAAGAGCAATACATAATTCTGAACAAAAGAACAAAAAGTGGTGGGGGTAGCGGGAGGGTTGGAGATGGAGATAAATGACACTATATTACTATAGCTGGTTTCGTATGATTGTATGGCTTACGTTTATCTGTATGATGATATGTACTCTCAGTTTGCAAGACAAGATAACATTATCTTGATTAGATTTTGATACAGTATTCAATCCTTTGTTATGTAAACAAGGTTTGTGTCATGTTTTTGTTTACATAGGTTAAACACACTAGAAAAAGTTTCGTTTAAAGCTGATTTTTCATATTCCTATTTAATTCTGAACATAATTAAACAATTTCTAGTTTTTGTCACATCTCATTTTGCTTTAAACAAGATATTTTCTATCAAGCAATCTATATGTAAACAAAGACATGATACAAGCCTTGTTTACATTAAAGAAAGACTTGTGAACTTTGCATCTCTCTTGTAGCTCAACAATTAACATTCAATTTTTTGCTGACCATTAGAAGTACATATATGTACCTTAGTTAAGCATTGTAAAATTTAGCTAGAAATATGTCAATAGGACATGAATGCCTCACCAAGTGTGACATTTGCAATGCAATATTAAAAAAAAACAACCAAAGATTTATCGGTACCTTCTCATGGCCTGATATTCTGCCCCATTCACAATGGAAAAGAGGTTGAATTTTCATTTTATGGAAAAAAAATTAAAACACTGAATCTTTTTTTAAAAACAGAGAAAATTATGCAGATCAAGGATAACAATTGGGGGCGATTGAGGGGAAATATATCTCCTTCGTGTAAAAATAATAATTTATAGCTTTTCAAGGTAGAAAGAAATTAAGTTGCACACTTTTTCGTTTTCATTATCAGTGAACTAGAAGAGTAATGCAGTGCTTTCTCAATAGGAATTCACTTTGTTATACATGTAGTACATGTGTTAGTACCAAGGTTTAAACCTTCATTGAACTTAGTCTGCTGTGGTACAAGTTATTTATACAGGTAAATCTGAGTTGTGTTCAAGTCATATCACATATGTACATACAAAATAAAAAGAACATTTGAAACACTCTTGTCTATTGTTATTTACTCTGAAAGCTTTAATACAGTTAAATCTCAGTTGTTAACAAGTTGTATCACACATAACTCCCCCCCCCAATACTTTTAAACACTCCCCCTTATCAATCTAATGCAATGTTTCTATGGCAAAGTGAAGCGTTCTAATGAAGAAAAAAAAACCCCACCTTTTTTCAAAATTCTTTTTTTTTGTTGTAACTTTAATTTTTTTTACTCAAGTGTCACAGATTCATTTCACTCTGAATATTATTCAAATTTACCAAAATTCTAAGAAAATTGCTATAACGATGAATAGCAATTTTGCATTGGCTAAATGTTGCCTAGCTATGAATAGAAGGGTTATCATCATCATTCAAAAGAAAAAAAACAGCAACAATTTATACTCATAAGAAATGCAGATCTTCACTTTTATACATGGATATAGAAAACGGACATGTTCAGAAAGGGGTAAAATAATTTTTCATTAATTGCTTTGAAACTGCACTAACCACTAAATAGAGAATACATGTTGTGAGGTCAATGTCACAGGGAAGGTCAAGGTAAAAAATAATACCACAGTTGAATAGCTACCACTAATATGTATCAGTGTAAGAGTTTTCATAAAAATATCTAGCTAAACACCAACATGTGGAAAAGTAAGGTCAAGGGCAAAGGAAATGTTAAGGTAAAAAAATATTGATTCAGTTGAATAGATGTCAACAATACATATCAGTATATATGGTTTGATAAAAATATATTGAAAAGTTTCTTTGAAACTGAGCTATTAAGTGTGACGGAAGGACAGATATGACCTTCATTATAACTAATAAAATGAGATGCTTTCCATATTTTCACTAATCTGCCCAAATTTGTTAGGTTATCAAAAGGATTTTCTAATTTTGTTTTTCAATTCACATCTTGGATGCAATCACTTCTTAATTACAATTTATTCTTATAAGAATATATTTTGTCATCTCTCTCTCTCTCTCTATATATATATATACATGTACTTATATAGATGTATATGATTTTCATTACCTCCCTCTTCTTCTTCGACTTGAATCTGTTTTTAATTGACTTGAATACTCCAGAATCTGTATCACTTAATTTTTCTGTTTCTTGTAAAACTTTCATAGCTTCATCTAGTTTTTCCTCTTCAAAGGACATCAGCGCTTGCTAGAAAAGCATGAGAGTTTTAATTTACTAGTGTTCACTACTACTCAGTTGGTAACTGTTTCATCATGACAAGATTATATTCTGTTCAAAGTTTTAAATGAATTTGAAAAACAGTGTGACATAATTCAGAATGATATATATTTTGTGAAACGAGAAGCATTCAACTACATCACTATATCTGTTACAATAGAAAAATGTTTTAAAAAGCTGGCAACAATTGAATTAAATAATATTAACAAGATTTAACTACGAAACTTTCAGAATGCCAATTTTAAAAATGTCAATGTTATCACTTAAGTTCTTCTAGAGAAATTATCACATGGGATCAACCTACACAGTATGTATGATCATGAAATACCAAAATTTGTATTTCATGTGTCTTTCCAAATACAAAAATTTCCATATACAGTGAAACTTCTCCAAACCGGCCCCTCAGAAAACCGGTTCTCCCTGAATATCGGCCGATTTTCAAAGTCCCGGCAGAAATCTTAACATTTCCTTACAAAGAAAGTCTTACAAAACCGGTCACCCCTGAAAACCAGACATTGGCCACTTTTTAAAGTGCATTTGTTAACAAACATGAGTAATTTACCCTTAACATAACTTAACAGGTGGGAAATTATCAACCGAGGTGTGAAAAACACTAGTGGCCTCTTTAATTTCTATTGTTTACCTGTGCTGTCAAGGGTGTTAATTGACACTTAGCTAATCCAAGTGACCCTTCCAAATTCTGTACAAAATGTATAAAACCGGTAGGAACATATTGAATAAATACAGTATCAAACACCATATTGTTTCACCATACTATTGTATGGATATAAGCGGTAGTTAATAAAGAACAAACCCATGACTGTTAATGATAATTATTAAAAGATTGATTAATTTTTTTGGCTTCCATAGACTTAAAATTCCAAAGAAATATTCAAATTACAATTTCATATTTACTACTGTACTTTTTAAAAACGTCAAAACAAAATTGTTAATGACATAAGCAATGAATGTAAACAGGGTTTTTATAGGTAAGAGGAATTCTAATAATAGGCCTCTGTGTTTTCTTTATGTATCCTGCTATAGACTTTCAGTTTAAAATTAGATGATTTCAGCTAAAGAGATTATTTCTTGTAATTCATAATTACCTGTAGGTACAAGCGGACTAATTTAATCTCCACCGATAATTGATCATAGATCACCAGATCAAAATGAACAGTACCTACTTTGTGAATATTGAGATAATTAAAACGTCTATAATTGCTAAATTCTCGGTATACCTGCCGTTTTTTCCAGTCCGAGAGCCGGCCGGTTTAGAGAAGTTTCACTGTATTAAACTTGTCAGAACTTATTGACAAACCATTTGAATAAAATAAATAACAAACAATAAACTACAAATATAAAAATTAAATATTGTAAAATCTATACATACCATGAAAAATACAAAACTGTGACCAGCATTCATCAGGTAACTGTCATTCCTAGTATTGAAAAAAATAAAATCTAAACATCAAAGTATTTTGTATAGACTATGTATAATCTGCTAAACATTCCCATATTTTATGTTGACATGTGATGTCAGAACACTGCCATTTAAGAAATGAATTTCATTGATAACATACATGAGGGTATGAATTGCAACCCTTTATGCCACATTTAGTTTAAGTTTTTGAGACAGCATGAATACAACAATATAAGTCTTCAACTGTGCATATTCCTGCACAGTAAATCAAAGGTTTTTAAAAGGGGTGGATCAGTAAATCTATGGTCTGTTCCAATATTTTTCCAGAAAGTTACAGATCTGCAGCTAAATAGTGATGCAACACGATTTCACACATGTTTGGATTAGGGATGGGGTAATTGAAAAATGTAATTGGATGTATTTGTAATTGACTTTGCTTTCAATTACAAGTAATTGAATGCATTTAATTATATTCCAAAAAAGTCAATTTTTTTATTTTTACATTATTCAAACTTAAAAGTTTGAAAATGATGGAATGAAAGTATCTGATAATAATGGTGTTAAACATTTATGCAATAATTACATGTCTCATTATGTCTATAGATATATTGATGCAGCATGGTCGCTGTGCCAAAAGCTAAAGGTGAAGGGCTAATTTTATTCACTGACAGGTGTAAACCTTTCTCAATTCAGATATAACATTCAGAAATAAACATGACTTAAAATATACTGGATGAATGTCATGTCCTAGAAAATGCATCTGGAAATTTCAAAGCTAAATTTTTAGCAGAATTCCTCAAAATGGTTGAAAATGAATCGAAGCAGGCTTCACGGTCAAGTTTTCCAAGATAATTTGAAATAAACTTCATTAATTGAAATGTATTTAATTACATTCTTCAAAGTAATTGAAAGTAATTAATTGCATTGGTTATAATCAATGTAATCGTAAGTAATTAACAAAATCATCAATGTAACTGAAAGTATTTAATTACATTTTTCATGTATTTGACCCCATCCCTGGTTTGGATTTCATATTGCGATTCATATATCAGAACTATAGATTAACTCTGTAAAGTTACATGTCGGCCTCAGGTTATCAGGTTATTGCACAATCTCCATTCCATAGCCATCAAATGGGATTAGGAAGAGGGAAGGGTAACTCAAAGCTTTTGGGATTTTACCTTTGTTTTACAATCCCGTTTCTAAAGTACATACTTGTATTTTTCAAATAAAACTCTTGCTTCTTCAAAACCATTATTCAGCAACATTGAAATGCCACCAAAGGCTATTTCCGACTCATCCAGTCCAGCTAGGGTGTCCTCGCTGTCTGAACTCTTCATGTCGGGAATCACCGCGTTCGCTGCCATCTTCACTTCTTTCTGATTGTGTTCACCGTGACAAAGTATCGATCATTCATCTCTTTTTCTCACGGCAGCAATATGAACTCTGACTTCTGTTTGGGGTTGCCACCGATCTGACGAACTTCCGGGCAAAACCATTAGGTAACTCCAAATCTTGAACCCGAGCGAAATACGACCAATAATGATTATAAGCATTATCATGAATGCGTAAGCATTGTAATAATATAAATCATCATACGTTCATAATAGTATATAGCTGTTAATCATACCTTATTACTAATTTTGATACATTGTCCACATTCGCAGATTGTTCTCAACTTGAGGGAAAAGTCCGAGCTGTGTCCGAGGTGTGCCGAGTGGCAAAACGTCGCAAAAACGAAAGTACGTGGTGTGGCGGCACGCTGGAGAGTGCATTGCAGAAATACAGTGCTCAAACAAAAACTGTTGACTGTTGTTACGCAACTTTAAGAGGTAAAAAAAAACCAAAAAACCAATAGGGCAAAGTTTCATGATTTATTTCTCTCGATTTGAGACAATATATTCGCGACGAGCCCAGCTTTGCTTAAATTTAAAGTTCTCTTTCTGCCAATAACACCGGGTTCCAAGCATTCTCGCACATGGAGGTTTAAATGAATCAGCACATAGGCCTATTTATCGTTTCATTTACAAGATAATTCATTTATCAGAATATTGTACATATCTGAGGTAATACAATAATCAGTTAATTTGTACTCAGATAAAAGTGATTTAGAGTTGGGTATAGCAAGTGTGGATATTTATTCCCTTTATTAGAATGTTGGTTAAAACCGTTATAGCGAGATCGCTTTTAAAAAACAAGTTTCTACATATAATGAGATGAACATCTGTGTCGATTAAACTAGTAGAAAGTACATGCCTGCAGGTAGAGAGCAGTAATTATCATCTATTTGTGTGTACAATTTTACTTGATAATTATATTCTGTCATAACTGACCTTTGACCTATGGAGAGGGCTTATATAGGCATTGTGCCTGCGGCCTAATCCCATATGTATATTCTATATATATATATATTATACATGAATAAAATACTGTTAAAAAAAAAAATCAAATCATGATCACCATGACTAGGATGATGATATTTAGCGAATTACCGACAGTTCGGGCCCGCGACGTTTCGGGTCCGCGACTGTTCGGCACCTGGTGCGACGTTTCGGGAGTTTGATAACGACGGTTCGGGACTTCAGGTACGACGGTTCGGGAGTTTGTTCACAACAGTTCGGGTGTTGATTATTGAAATTATTTTTAAAAGAGGTGCACGATGGTTTGGAAGTTGCCATATGTCGCCCACCCGAACTGTTGATAGGTGTAATTCATGTAAAGTAACAAAATGCATAAATATTTATTTTGTTTGTGTTAAAATTTTGTTACTCAATGCATCAGTGGAAATTCGGGCTATGAAAGTTGCCGACATAATGAGATTACCGTTACACTGAAACAATAGACAATTATTTCAATGTTGTTGTTTCAAATCATGTTCTTATGAGAATACCAGAGGTTTGATTAGGAAATAAGGATGAAAATAATGTTTATAGAAATTTGTTTCAAATATAGGCCCTAGACGGTAACTTTTGATTATGACCTCTTGTTGTCGAACAATCGAATTACAATTGATTCTGTCTTTTATTTCTGCAATGAATACAGCATCTTAAAGCAATACAAGCTGTAACTGACGGCATTTTTTCAACTATCCAATTATGCATCAATTAACTTCTATCGGTATAACTGATATAATCCCCAAGATCTGAAGAAAAATTCAGCAAAATAAACAAGGGAATATTGTTTGAGAGTATACCTACAATAGCGTTTCATATAAACCGCCATTGCATCGTATACACGGACATGGGAATGATGATTGCCGAACATAATCGGGTTGCTGAGACTGACGTCATATACAAATAGGGAAACTGACGTGAGTAACTACACGTTCCGTTTGTTTAAAATATTGCATAGTTTCATGAATGGCAAGAAGTACTATAAGTGTAAGAAAGTAATGATTACGCATATGTGCAACTCAAATGAAATTTTGATTGTGAATTTTCTATAAAATTGACATGTTAAATTGTTTACAAATCTGACACGTGCTCAGTGCCTCTCATTCGGTTTTTTCCAAACTGGTGACCTCCGAAGTCAATTCACATCGGAAATTACGAGCAGGAATTACTGACAGGATGACAATGATTCATGAATCAACCTTTTCTGCTGATTGACAGGTTTATTGCTTCATATTTACTCTGATTCTATTAAGTTGTATGTTTCTAATCACAAATATGTTCAATATTTGTTCTTTTATTTTTCAATATATTTACCGTCAGTTACAGCTTGTATTGCTTTTTAAATATTCAGAGGTTTTTTGTTTTTTTTTATATTTTACTTTGAAAAAAGGGACGTAATACGATGCACATTGACAAATTAAGTCCAAACTCCATCCAAAATCATATATGATGAAAATTACGGGGTTTTTTTTATCAGTCTTTATACTGAGCTCAGTTGCCAATATGCTCTCACTGTGATGGTAAATTTATAACTACACAAATATGACATTTTATACTATTTTCTATGTAAGCTATCTTTAGCAGTGTTTTGACAAACTTTAAATTCAAACTACAGTGTATAGATCTATTTTTCAAGAACAGGTCATCATGTCTTAATTTCCAATTACAAATTGGCCTGTATCCGTTTAGAGTTGTAACCATCTGTAACCAAGTGTACCATGTGTAACCTAACCAAGACTGCAGACACATATATTCAGTTAAGGCTATGGGTTACATATATTTCTTACTTTCTTTTTTCATTCGATTTTATCTTGTACTCATTCTGTAACTTTTGTATCAAAGAAATACAGAGCATGTAACCTAGGGTACAAAAGTATCACCTTAAAACGAAGTCCTAATTTCTTGCCATATGTATCAAATACCAGAAAATTTCAAAGTGGTTTTAATGTGATTGAGAAATCTTTTATTTACATTTTAACATCACATGTTAACTGTGCTATAGTCACTATTCACAATAGAGTTTTAGTCACTATTCATAATCATAGAGCACTATTCACAATAGTCACTGTTCACAATAATAGATCAGTTAGCTAAACTTTATCTATTCCTACAAATCTGCTGTAAAACTCCCTATATTTGCCCTATAAACTGCCAAATAAATTCCTATAATCCTATATTTTTTAGACCAAAAGTGGCTTGACACCCTATTTATTCAATCAGTTTATTTTTGAGAATGAAATCTAAGTGTATTATCGATAAAGTTTGTATGTGAGATAGATTCTATATAATGTTTGTTAGTTAGAGAACTTTTTAATGCATTTTAGTTCTAAAGTCATGTGAAACAGGAGCTAATTTTTAAGATTTTAAAAATTTTAATTTCTGTTGTTATCAGTTTTACAAAATATCATATATTTTTTAAAGAATATCCAACTTTTATGGATTTTGCATTCATTCATCATTTGAATCTTGAATCAATCCTGCATACATTAATTCTGAAAAGTTTATAATCATTATAAACTTTTCATAAACCATAAAAATGAAAACTTTAATGAAGTTTTTAAGCCTAATGAAGATTGAAAGACAGGAAATACTTTTTGATTCACAAGTGAAAATTTATATTGACCCAATTATGTATTTATCTATTGACGGATAAGTCACATGTATCAGAATTTTAATCAGTAGAGAAAAGAATCTCTCTCTCTCTCTGTCTCTCTCTCTCTCTATATATATATATATATAAACTCTAAACACTTTGTAGAAATATTTTGACAGTGTTACCGGTTTTCTTCTGCCGTGTTTTAAGAAAACCAGTAACACGGTCGAAACATTTCTACAAAGTGTTTACAATTTTTTATATATATATATTTTACTTCGAAAAAAGAGACTTTATATATATATATAATTTATTTGCCAACTCCCGAACTGTTGTGCCCGAAACGTTGCGCACCCGAACTGTCGTCATTGAACTCCCGAATCGTCGTCGCCGAACTCCCGAACTGTCGGTGCAAATTCCGAAACGTCGTACATGCCAAGTCCCGAACCTTCGCGCACCCGAAACGTCGCGCACCCATATTTAGCTAATTGCTTTGGACAGCATGTGAAGTTAAAAATAGCGAAATTAACAATTCATGATAGAGCATTTTAACAGAGACTTAATCACGAGATACCGATACTATATATTAAGTTCTGTGTGAAATTAAATCTGAAGAGGTTGACAAAAGGAAGATAGGTCTATAGATTGTGACAATGTTGCTAGAGAATTGTGAAATTTCTGAAAAGAAGTGTTAGATGAGGACTAGTGATATTACATAAATTAATCTTTAATTAAAATATAAGAAATATGGACAATGATGAATCTACTTTCGCTTAGTACAAAATTTAAATAATCTTATAGAAAACCACCAGAAACATAATGAAAAAGTTCTTTATTTAAGCTTTTGGTGAAATAAAATTCCAAATGAATGTGTTTGAAGTTGATCACATGACATGTGATAAATATTTGATTCACATTAAACTGTACATAGAAGTTATTTGAGTAGATTATTTGCTTTTTGACAAAGTTTATAGAAAAGAATTAATAAATACATTTCATAATTTTACAAACATTATTTCGGATGAATTCATGTTCATATATGTAGGACTACATTTATATCAAAAGATACTTACTTATACTTACAAAGCCTTACATGATGAGTGCCCAATTTATATCAAACGATTACTAGGGATATATAAGCCTACCCGAAATCTTAGGTCTATAAAACAATCGGTCTCTCTAGTTGTTCCAAAAAGTCGAACCGTCACGTACGGGGATCGGTGTTTCAGAACAATATTGTGGAATGCCCTTCCAGAACATGTAAGGGACTATAGAACACAAGTCACTGAAAACACATTTTTTCCAAGACTAGTTTATATCATTTCAGTCATTCGTGTTTGCTGTTTCAGTGCATTAAGATTATCTGATCTGTTTTGACTGTGTGTTTTAGTTTTCGAGTACCATTTTGTGATGTTTTATTTAAAATTTTTTTTTATGTTTCAATGTATTATAACGGAGACATCATATGCTGTGTGTGTATTTGATTATTATTTCAATACGCCCTGAAACTGATGTTTATTCTTATCTAGCATATTTATGGTATCTTGTGTTTTCATGTTTTATATGTTCAATCAGGATAGGTACAGCTACGGACTGTTTACATGTGATAACACCTTTTATATCATTGCTTTTTAATGTTTTATTTATTTTCTATGTATTATGTGTGTAACATTCTGTAGTAAGGTATATCTGCATTGTAAAGCACCTTTAAGCGAACATAGCGTATGAAAAGGGTGCTATATAAATATGGTATTATTATTTTAATATTATTAAAACACAGATCAACTATTAGTTCTTAAAATGCTGACTTTGAATATTTAACAAGATATAAAATAATGCTCCATACATCTTGTTATACCCGGAGGTCTCCGTACAGCAAAAAATACGTATTTTAATTTTTAAAATTTTTATGAATCCTTAATTGATTAATTAATGAACTCTAAGGGAAATTAAGATTTTGGCAATCTGCTGGGGTAATGATAGTTAATTGTAATGGATTATTATACCCCCCGAACGAAGTTCGGGGGGGGGGGGTATATAGGTATGTCTGTCTGTGCAGATTCGTGTCCGGGCCATAACTTCTTTGTTCTTTGACTTAGGCATACCATATGTGGCACACAGGTGGATCACCATGAGACAAAGTGTTGAGTACCTTCATGACCTCTATATGACCTTGACCCTTGACCTCAAGGTCAAAATTAAAGGTTTTTTTAAAGGTTTTTTACAATGGATTTGTGTCCGGGCCATAACTTCTTTGTTCTTTGACATAGGCATAGCATATTTGACACATGAGTGTATCACCATGAGCCGATGTCTCAGGTACCTTCATGACCTTCATGACCTCTATATGACCTTGAACTTTGACCTCAAGGTCAAAATTGATTATAGGGTTTTGACATAGTCATACCATAAGACATGGGTGTATCACCATGAGACTATGTGTCATGTACATTCATGACCTCTTTATGACCTTGACCTTTGATCTCAAGGTCAAAATTATAGGTTTATGCCATGGATTTGTGTCCGGACTATATCTTCCATTTTCTTCTACAAAGGCATACCATATTTTTATACTCAGGAAAGAGGTAATTTATACCTATTAACAACACCCTTTGGGAGATTGGGGTAAGCGGGGGGTATTCTTAGTGAGCATTGCTCACAGTACCTCTTGTTTCTTTTAAATAGAGTGATCAAGATTTTTATTAAGAATCCATCATAAATATGTCCATGTGGCAGGGTTGGAAATTAAATTCCGACTGACCTCTCATTATGGTCTATTTCTCAGGTGAACAAGGGCGAAATTTCACCCTTAGACTTATTTCAGAATGCATCTCGTGTTTCCATCAGACTAATGAATTAAATTTTACACGAGAAAAGCAACATACTGAGGTCTGTTTCCCTTCTTGAGGCATAGGCTATCCTCCAATGTCCCTGTTCCTGTGTCACTTTTCAGTTCCATCTAGTTGTGGCGTATTTGTTTAGTGTCAGCCACTGGGCAGTTCTTGGATCTCTTTTTCCTCTCCCCTAGTTTCTAGGACAGGGCCTGGTCAGTGCTGGGTGATATGGTTCTAGGACAGGGCCTGGTCAGTGCTGGGTGATATGGTTCTAGGACAGGGCCTGGTCAGTGCTGGGTGATATGGTTCTAGGACAGGGTCTGGTCAGTGCTGGGTGATATGGTTCTAGGACAGGGCCTGGTCAGTGCTGGGTGATATGGTTCTAGGACAGGGCCTGGTCAGTGCTGGGTGATATGGTTCTAGGACAGGGTCTGGTCAGTGCTGGGTGATATGGTTCTAGGACAGGGCCTGGTCAGTGCTGGGTGATATGGTTCTAGGACAGGGCCTGGTCAGTGCTGGGTGATTTGTTTTTGCAGGATGTGCCTGATCTTTCCTTCTTAATCTCATCTCATGATAGTAGTTAGTTGATTCTTTGCTGTAGATCTTTATTGCTAACACCAGCCAGTAAATGTGAAGGATTTTTCATGAACAAGTGTTGGTGAATGTCTGGATATTTTTATGCCCCCCTTCAAAGAAGAGGGGCATATTGGTTTGCACCTGTCGATCGGTAGACCACATGTTGTCCGCTCAATATCTTGAGAACCATTCACTTGATCGTAATGATATTTCATATGTGGGTTGGTTATGAAAAGAAGAAGACCCCTATTGTTTTTCAGGTCAAAAGGTTAAAGGTCAAGGGTCAATCTACACTGGACATAGGAATATGCTGTCCGCTCAGTATCTTGAGAACCCTTTGCTCGAGTTGGTACACTGGTACATCTTAAGGAGTAGATGACCCCAATTGATTTTGAGGTCACCTGGTCAAAGGTCAAGGGTCAAACTGGACATAGGAATATATTGACCACTCAATGTCACGAGAATCCTTTGCTTGACAGACATCAAACTTGGTACACTGGTATATCTTTAGAAGAAGATGACCCCTATTGATTTTAAGGTCACATGGTCAAAGGTCAAGGGTCAAACTGAACATTGGAATATACTGTCCGCTCAGTATCTTGAGAACCCTTTGCTTGACAGACATCGAACTTGGTACACTGGTACATCTTCAGGAGAAGATGACCCCTATTGAATTTGAGGTCACATGGTCAAAGGTCAAACTGGACATAGGTATATACTGTCTGCTCAATATCTTGAGAACCCTTTGCTTGACAGACATCAAACTTTGTACACTGGTACATCTTCAGGAGAAGATGACTACGAATGATTTTGAGGTCACATGGTCAAGGGTCAAACTGGACATAGGAATATACTGTCTGTTCAATATCTTGAGAATCCTTTGCTTGACAGATTAAACTTGGTACATTGGTACATCATCAGGAGAAGTTGACACCTATTGATTTTGAGGTCATGTGGTCAAAGGTCAAACTGGACATAGGAATATACAGTCCACTCAATATCTTGAGAACCCTTTGCTTTACAGACATCAAACTTGGTTCACTGGTACATCTTCAGGAGAAGATGACTACTAATGATTTTGAGGTCACATGGTCAAAGGTCAAACCGGACATAGGAATATACTGTCCGTTTAATATCTTGAGAACCCTTTGCTTGACAGACATCAAACTTGATACACTGGTACATCTTCAGGAGTTGATGACCCCTATTGATTTTGAGGTCACATGGTCAATCCACTCTTGACATAGGAAGATATTGTCTGCTCAATATTTTGAATTGATGATACTACTCTCAATTAAATAATATGTGTGTATAACCCTTTTCAATTTTGCACCATGAGGGGCATATGTGTTTTACAAACATCTCTTGTTAGCTCTTCTGAGCCAAAGGCTCAAAGAGCTAATGCTATGGCCATTTGTGCGGTGTGCGGTGTGCGTAAACTTTTTAGAAAAAGGGCTATAACTCAAGAACCCCTTGGCCAATTTTTTTCAAATTTGTTACAGGGTATCATTGGCCCAAGGGCTTTCATACATACTAAATATAGGGATGTGACCCTTTAACAAGGGGAGATAATCAGGAAAATACAAAAAAAAATAGTGGTTGCTAAAAAATCTTCTTCTCAAGAACCACAGGGCAGATTATCACCAAACTTACACATAAGGATGAGGATATGTTGTAGATTAAAAAATTGTTCAAGGCATTACCCTGGGGCAAAGGGCGTGGTCTCAAGGTCACTTCAAAGTTGACCTAAATTTAAATTTTTTTTAAATTCCTTAAATCTTAGATATTTTAGTCATTATAAGGACTAGGATCATCAAATTTTGACAGTTGATGCATCTTAGGACCTTGTGTCAAGTTGTCTCAAAAGTAGGTCACGGTGACCTACTTTTTGAATTTTGCAGGTATTTATTTTAAAATTAATTTTGATGCATATCTTGGACACCTTGAAGCCTATGATCATCAAAACTTGTCAGTTGGTGGATCATGGGACCTTGAAATGCGTCAACTGAAAAATAGGTCACCGTGACCTACTTTCTGAATTTTATGGCTTATCATTTATAGATATATTTTAAGTTGTTATTTCAAATACCGAGAGGTTTAGAATCATCAAATCTTGTAAGTTGATGCATCTTGAGGCCTTGAAACATATTTATAAAAAAGTAGGTCACAGTGACCTACTTTTTGAATTTTGCAGATATTCAAATTTCACATTTTCAATTTTAGATGCATATTTTGGGCACTGTAAAACCTAGGAGCATCAAACTTTGTCAGTTGATGCGTCTTCAGTCTTCGGTTTGTGTCGACCAAAAAGTAGGTCACCGTGACCTACTTTTGGTATTTGACAGCTAAATTACTATATTTCAGACACTATTTGACCTACAATCATCAAACTTTGTCAGTTGATGCGTCTTGAGTCTTCGGAGTGTATTGACCAAAAAGTAGGTCACTGTGGCCTACTTTTGGCATTTGACAGTTATATTTATATATTTCAGTCACTAATTGACCTACAATCATCAAACTTTGACAGTTGATGCATCTTGAGTCAACGGAGTGTGTCGACCAAAAAGTAGGTCACCTTGACCTACTTTTGGAATTTGACGGCTATATTTATATATTTCAAATACGATTTGACCTACAGTCATCAAACTTTGTCAGTTGATGGGTCTTGCATGTTCGAAGGGTTTCGACCAAAAAGTAGGTCAACTTGACCTACTTTTGGAATTGGACACCTATATTTATATATTTCAGATACTATTTGACCTACAGTCATCAAACTTTGTCAGTTGTTGGGTCTTGCATGTTTGAAGGGTGTTGACGAAAAAAATAGGTCACCTTGACCTACTTTTGGAATTTGACGGCTATATTTATATATTTCAGATACTATTTGACCTACAGTCATCAAACTTTGTCAGTTGTTGGGTCTTGCATGTTTGAAGGGTGTTGACGAAAAAGTAGGTCACCTTGACCTACTTTTGGAATTTGACGGCTATATTTATATATTTCAGATACTATTTGACCTACAGTCATCAAACTTTGTCAGTTGATGGGTCTTGCATGTTCGGAGTTCGCTGACCAAAAAGTAGGTCACCATGACCTACGATTGGAATTTGACAGCTATATTTCAATATTCAGATACTAATTGGCTTAAAATCATCAAACTTTGTCAGTTGATATTTCTTGGGTTCTCAAAATGTGTAGACCAAAAAGTAGGTCACATTGACCTACTTTTTTTGAATTCTTAGGATTTAACTAAAGATTTAGAATACTAAGAGGCTAAGAATAGAAATGGTGGGGTTGTACAATTTATCAGAAGAGCGATTCTAGGCCCTTGGGCCTCTTGTTCTTAAATGTTTCATAACTGTATGATAATTATCTTAAATGTGCTGTATCAATAATCATGTCATAGAATCTTCACAATTAATAGCTGACAGTTTTCCCGCAATATGACGTCATATTTACTAAATTATCACAACAAGTTAGCAGTTCAAATTAAATAGTCAAAGTGAACAGTTGGGTTGTCCATTCAACATGATTTTCTCACACAATGATAGGACTGATAGAACAGGACTGATATAACGTAAATTAAAAGAGGAGCTTAAATTTAAATTTCATGAAAACTTCCTGACATAGTGCAGATTCAAGTTTGTTGAAATCATCGCCCAGGGGGTAGGATGAGGCCACAATAGGGGATTAAAGTTTTGCCTACTGATATATAGAAAAATCTTTAAAAATCTTCTTCTCAAGAACCACTGGGCTAGAAAAGTTTATGGTGAGCAATTCGCAGACGTCGCGACGTGACGAGCTCGCTCCAATGATTACGCAATTTAGTCACATGATTTGCTCTTCATCAGCTGAAAAATGATGGGGACTACCTATAACGCTTCCGGAAAAATGTCGCCGTCACTGCGGAATACTTCATTGACAACCCCGTAGATAAAACAAATAAATAGTTTGGAAAGTACCACAAATGATTTTAAATTCCAGACAAGCTTTCCCATACTTTCGTACATTTTATTGTGGATAATTCTTGATTTGAAAGAAAAACAATCGCAGCTAATGATGACGTCACAATGTACTGTTTACATCAACCGCATTATATTTCCCGTGTTAGATGAATTGCCTCATGTCGTGTTGTAAGATGTTATGGGGTCTTCGCTTGTCTCAACGGTCACACTGTAAAATAATGGCCCCGGGGGGTAGGATGGGGCCACTATAGGGATCAAAGTCTTACATATTATATAAAGAAAATCTTTAATAATCTTCTTAATCTGAAGATCCATTGGGCCAAAGAAGTTTATATTTACAGAGCTGCCAACCCTCACGATTTTGGCGTAAGGCTTACGATTTTAGGGCCGAAAATACGCCTTACGATTTCACTGTACATCTTCCAATTTTCGCTTATTTGACATTTCGAAATTTTTAGAGCTGTCCGTCATTGGTTTTTACTTTTATAATAAACAAGCTATAGTTGTTGCTACGTTTGTTTGCATAGTCTATATCTATACAGAGTCTCAATCATTTTAATGCTTTGAAATAAACATTATGGCAGCTGCTACTAAACGTAAAGCACGTGTTGATGGAAATAACAACAATCCTCCCCCTAAGAAGAAAACCTAATGGAGCTAGAAATTCAAAGAACAATATGCAAGTACACTGTAAACATCTACATGTGTATTCGTTTCAAAGTCAGAAAGGGGGAGTTTGTATAAGTGTACAATCTGTTTGACAAACTTCAACATTTCTTACGGTGGCGAAAATGACATAAAAAAAGAATTGCCTGAATAACTGATTCAGTAACTAAAATCATTTTTTTTTAAAATTGTCAGAATAACTGACACAGTAACTGTAAAATTATATATCATTATACTAATGTAACAATATTTTATACACAAGTTTTAGGCCAAGTAAAATTAATTGGTAGATTATCATTCCCGCCCGCCCCTCAAAAATCGCCCCGCCCCGATTTTTTTTATTTTTCAAAATTACGATTTCTGGATATTTTTATGTCCGATCCGGTATCGTAAACATACTTTGTTTCACTTTGCCTTTTAGAAACCCAAATACACATGTAATTATGATTTATAAAGCCTTTTTTCAATGAGAGAAGGCATTTTCGAGGTCAAGAATACCATGGTGAAAAATAAAAAATAAAAAATAAAATCCTCCCACCCGCCCCATTTTTTTGTGAAGTTTGAATGATAATCTACTAATTAATTTTACTTGGCCTTAGAAAGTAAAATCAATAAAAGATGTATTTGATCTTTTGCAGTCGTAAAATGCATAACAATTAGTATGTCTAAATTCATTAAATTTGCATTTGAAATGTGCCTAAAATTGCTCAGGTTACATATTTATTCAGAAAAGATCTCCAGCGGCCTAGGCGCTTCCCTGACCTCCACCTTACGATTTTCCATTTTATAATGTTAATGTTTGCAGCTCTGTATTTACATGAAAGCTTTCTGATATAGTGCAGATTTAAGTTTGTAAAAATCATGACCCCCCCCCCCCCCCTGGGGTAGGTTGGGGCCATAATAGTGATCAAAGTTTTACATGCAAATATGTATGGAAAAATCTTTAGATATGGGCCTAGGTGACTCAGGTGAGCGATGTGACCCATGGGCCTCTTGTTTGAAATTTCCAGATGCTTCTGAAGGTTCTGAAAGTTGTTCTTGCCTTTCCAATACAAGTCTTCACATCTGCATCTGTTCCTCCACATTAGTTGATGACATTACTCGGGTAGATGAATGGTTACACTTCCTGTAAGTTTCACAGGTTCTGAGCTGGATGTGTTGACTCTCAGTACTCAGATTTTTTGGATGTTTAGGCCCACTTGCGAGGAGATGGAGACCAATCTTGATGTCATGTTTTGCATCTGTTGATGACTGATCAGGCCTGGATCATCTGTGTCTAAGCCATCCAGTCGCGTCCACAGGGTCCCCTGACTGCCAGATTTTGTCCCATCTGTCATCTTCATTATCCAATCAACCATTCTGCAGTGCCAGAGTAACTGCCAAAGGAGGCTGTGAAATGCTCTGTGATAATCATCAAAGTTTATGTATTGCAAGCTAGGTGTTCCATTCCAGGAATTGGTGGATCGCCGAAATTTTGAGTGATGGAAGCATTAGCCAATCAGAGAGCTCCATTTACACACACATTGTGCAGCAAGGGATGTGCCGCCATTTTGCCTGACAACAAGCGAAAAGTCGAAATTTCATCAGATTGTTTACATTGGTGTATGACAACTCAATTATGGTGAAATGTTGCTGTTAGGGCACTTGTAACACTGATAGCAAGGATGATCCACAGCGCGGTAATCTGGTCAGTGTAGGATCTGCTGCATCAAGAAAGCCTGTCTCGATTCATCAACTACATCTCTCATTTGCTCTGACCTTCATTATATAAATTGATTTTTTGTCAGAACTTGGACTAATAGAGACATGGAATCTTCAACAATGATTATTTAATGATAAGGCCTACAAATGGGTATGACCTTGACCTCTGACCTTGATCTTAAAAACTAGCCTAACTGTCAAACCTGGACTGATAGAAACATGGGATATTCAACAATGATGATTAGATTTTGAGTCCTACAAACTAATATCAAGGTAAAATGACTTCAGTAACCTTGACATTTGATGTTTATCATAAAAACTTTTACATCTTCAGAACCTTGACTAGTAGAGACATGGGATCTACAATGATGATTGGATGATGGAGCCCATCAACTAGTGTCAAGGTCAAGTTACTTTGATGACCTTAACCTATGACTTTGGTCATAAAAACCAGTATAACTTCAGAACATGGACTGGAGGAGACATGGGATCTTGCACAGGGATGATTAATACAAAAACTTGTACATGTATGATAAAGATAATAAAGTTGGTGCTTCGTTAGGGAGGCTTTGTAATTATAATCATATCTTGTTAAAATCAAACAAATGCTTTCTGAGGTTAAATTGATGAATGATTAGGAAGCAAACATTGAAATCAAAGAAAGCAATGCATGTGTGGGTAGTGAAGTAGTTAGCTTATCATTAGTATGGCCCTAGGCTGGTGTTATCCTCCAGAATAGAGTACAGTGATTATCAATTGAATTATAATTAGATCCTTTGATCACTTGCTCAGTCATGTGGGTTTCTGCCAAGTTCTCCAATTTCCTCCTATGCACCTTTACTTTGCAAGTTTTATTATTAGTTTGTGTTAAATCAGGTCAAATACATCATTTACTTAATTAAGGAAGCCTCATACACTACTAAAAATGGACAATAATCTCATGCTTGACATGTCACTCAAGTAATAATGAAAGGATACAACCAAAGTAAACATGGGGTATCCATTCTAGTTTTTGAGGGGGGAAAATATTTGAATATTCAGATTTTACAAAGTAAACAGTAGAAGATAAAAGAAATGTTAAAGCCATCAATAGGAATCAAACTCATCCACTCTAACATTGTAGATTTGCTGTCATTACTCATTTCTGGTTTGTAGTAACTATTACCTACCAATATGTATACCCTTTGGGTATTTTAAAAACAAAAAACTATAAAATGTAAATCAGGGGCAGATCACTCAATGTAAATCAGGGGCAGGTCACTCAAATGGATAAAAACTGGTGTTTCTGGTGTGTAGTGTTTTGGAAGTAAACAAAATTGTGTTTTGGGTAATAATGAAAATACACAAATAAATTGTTTTATTCTTATGTCTTGTAACAAGAAATGAAGCAAAATTAAAATATGATATATTTATAGTTTGGGGGGAAAAATCTAAAAGATTTACTAAGGGTGGCTCACTACACTTGAAGAAGTTTATGAATTAATCATAAAAGAAATGATTATTTGCAAAAGGTACATGTCGAAAAGGCAACAAATACACAATTTTGGAGAGTAAAAACATTGTTTTCAAAAATTTATTTCAATGAATAACACAAAAGACGTCGGAAGATTTGAACTTGGGATCTGCGGGTCAGTAATCCGATACCTTATCCACTGAGCTAGGCTGTGATATACAAGCAAAGAGATCGATAGAAGTAATTTCACAAAACATTTGAATTGCCATTTTGTGATTAGTGTCATAAAATACCTTAAATTTTCAGGCTTTTGAAGGTCAAACCCAAACCATATACAGTCCTATATATATACAAAAGCACATAAAGGGTATTCATTGACCTTTAACCTTGAGATGCGTGGCATCATTTTGACATGTCGATTTTGTGAAAGTTGCTAAATTTCTAAATTTAGATTTATACGTGTATTGTCAGGGAAAATCTGTGGAGTACATGGAATCTGATAACCTGAAGCAAGAACAAAGAACAGTTCTCCGAGAGAGATTTCTCCGCATGTGTGCAGCCTTAACAGGACAATCTGCCAACATTTGTATGCATGAAAAGACAAATGTCCAGTGCATGCTAGGTCACATTGACATCAATGTCCAGCACATACAAGTCAAGGAACTTTTAACACCAATGGGAAAAATTCCTCATGCTGTTCTGCGCCTTGATGATGTAATTTCCATTCAGATTCCTGACCTAAAAAATAAGGATTTTTAACTCGTTTTATTCGTCAATCAAGATAACAGGTATGTAAGGTTATAATTATGTTTTAATGCAAGCATCATAAAATTATTATGAATACATTGTACTGATAACTGAAACTAAAATTAAATCAACAAAGACTGATATAGATTGCATCGCATGTAGTTGTGAAACTGGTATGTTTGTCAGTATGCTAAACTTTACTGTCAATTGAATAATACAGCACAATGACAAGTGAGAGAATGTTTTCAGTGATATATTTTCTTTCAGAAGTTAATGACTTATAGTAGTAGTTACTGGTCTTTGTCCTTTCAGAGAGAGTTTCTTTTTATTTTGTCCAGCGTTAAGAATGTTTTGTTTGTTAGTATGCTTTATGTCACATTCTTGAATTTTTCACTCATATTGAGACATCACCAGCTGTAGGTGAAGTGCCACAAATTTTGACCCATACTTGGCGCTTATGTCGTTGGCAGTGAGGGTTCTTTATTGTGCTTGTACCTGCTGTGACCTGTGTTTTTAGGGTCATATCCAAAAGATCCATGACTTTCACCTCAAATGCAGGGCACTAGGTGGAGGAGCAATCACTGTGTTAAACCTGTGTGACAAAGCATCTGGATCTGAACACAGGACTTCTGAACTCAAGACCATAAACTGAGAATAGACTTAAGTCTACATTTTTAATCCAGCTAACTTTTAAAATGAAATAAATTTGGACTTAAGTCTATTCTCAGTTTACCTGTGAAGGAAATGCCTTAACCACTACTATGACCACTAGGATGAATAATACACAAAAGAAATTGCAATGGAGGGAAAGTATAAGATATAATCTTATGGTAATGAAACTGAGCTGACCAGTTAGGTAACAATTTCTAATTGATTAGGATAATTACTGTCGATGTTTATTTATGCTTTTGTAAGATACTTTCTTTCAAAATATTGTGAGGATGTACTAATCTTCTTTAAGGAGATAATCTTCTTTAAGGAGGAATAACACACCAGAGAAATATGATATGGATGGAAAGTGGAGGATATGTACAATAATATTTTAAAATTGAAAACTTTCAGATTTATTTTATTTATAGTCTAAAAATGCAGTTTTAGTAGAAAGTAATCCCCAAAAGAAAATTAAATCCCTGCTGGACTCGAATCCGTGATCTACAGTTCAGCAGTCTACATGACTGACTGAGCTACTCAGCTATAGGCAGTCAAATTTAAAAGGAATGTACAAATATTGCTGATATATATATTTTCATTCATGCTTTAAAAGGAAGTCGGCCATTATGACAATGTAATATACCTCCTTAAATTCAATGTAACCTGTAATTGTTGGTGGTGTGTATATTTATGAAACTTAGCAATGCTGAGTTCCAAGTATAGTAATTTCATGTACCAGCTAGAAGCATAATGGCATTTTTTACAAATGATATGTACCTTACTGAGCTAATGCAAGAAAGACCTTGAAATAGTGAAGGAGTTAAGTAAATTATATTTCATTAATGTGTGGTGAATTTTTCACTCATATTGAGATGTCATCAGCTGTAGACCACAAACTTAGATCTGTGCAGTCATGAAGTGAATGCCCTAACTAAGATTTTGAGGTAGCAATCTTTAACCAGTGTACATGTATATGATACTGACTTTTATTTTCTGGAGATGCAGTTGAGATCTGGTCATAATAAAGATTTGTCACTGATTGCAGTTACATTTATTTAACTCCACATTTAAATAAAATTTGACGGTGTTTTACCTATTAGTAATAATTATTTTCATTATGTCGATTCGATATATCCCAATGTACTCGAAACAAAAGACACCAGAGTTTCACATCTGCTCTGTACTTAGATTTTTTACTGAACATAGATGTTAAGAACAAATTAACAACTCAACTTTATGACAGACAGGTTGACTTCAGCTTCTCTACCCTTAATTTCCCATATTTGTGTAGCAATATTCCATTATCACCTGTATATGGTGTTTATGTCTCTCAACTGATTCAATACGTAAGAACTTGTTTTGCCTATGGTCAGTTTTTAAATCGAGGCAGGCTACTGACAAACAGAGGGATATTAATGGGGTTTCAACAGTCTCATTTAAAGTCAGCATTTCGCAAATTTTATGGTCTATATAACGATCTAGCTTGCAAATACAAGCTGTCATTGGGTCAAATGCTGTCTGACATGTTTCATACGAATTGTTAGGCTGTTCTTGGCACACTGATTCTGACTATGAATTACTCCATTTACCTGATCAAGATATAGGGCTCACGGCGGGTGTGACCAGTCAACAGGGGATGCTTACTCCTCCTAGTCACCTCATCCCACCTCTGGTATATCCAGGGGACCGTGTTTGCCCAACTCTCTATTTTGTATTACTGATAGGAGTTATGAGATTGATCACTGTTCGTTATCTTCACCTTTTCATAAAAGACATGATTTTGTACTTTCAGTTTAGAATTTAGAATACAATGTCAGAACTGAAGGAATTGAAGCGACTGAAAGATGAAGAGAGAACATTGATGAATGTGGCCAGTAAGCTAAGTGACCAGTTAAACCGGTTAAAGGTGGAGGAATTAGCTCTCCTGAGTATGCTACACAAAGAGGAACTGCCAAATAGAGTAGAGTTAGTGGGGAAGGAAGAGGAGAAAAAGGAGACTCAGGTAAAGACACTAGGGTCTCTGTTTCAGGAGGAGAGCTTTGCAGTTCATCGTCTTTGCATATGAGATGCATATTTTGATCTCCTGGCACATTGTTCTTTAAACGTACATATGTTGATTTGCTGTTCACTGGTCTCTATATATGTATATATTTATCAAAAAAGGGGCATATTGCTTTGTACATGTTGGTCGATAGACCACATATTGTCTGCCCACTATCTTGAGAATCATTCACATGATTGTAATGGTATTTCATATGTGGGTTGGTAATGAGTAGAAGAGGACCCCTATTTATTTTCAAAAGGTCAAAGGTCAATTTACTCTGGATATAGGAATATACTGTCCACTCAATATCCTGAGAACCTTTTGCTTCACAAACATCAAACTTGGTACATTGATACACCATAAGGAGTAAATGACCCTTATTGATGTTGAGGTAATATGGTCAAGGATCAAACTGGACATAGGGATATATATTGACTGCTCAATATCTTGAGAATCCTTTGCTTGACAGATGTCAAACTTGGTACACTGGTGTGTCCTAAGGAGTAGATGACCCCTACTGATTTTGAGTCAAACTGGACATAGGAAGATACTGTCCACTCAATATCTTGAGAACCCTTTGCTTGACAGATATCAAACTCGGTACACTTGTACATCATAATGTGTCCCTATTGATTTTGAGGTCACATGGTCAAGGGTCAATCCACTCTATATGGTGTAGGGCTGGGGGTCTCAACCATATAAAATCATAAAGTGAGGGGAAGGGGATGACCTCTTCAACAATTACCCAACATAATGCTCCATGTATCTTTACATGAGCAGCAAGAATATGGTTTAGGGGTGAGGATCTTAACTGACCAGAAATAAATAATCTCAAGAGAAAGTTTGGAATAGTTCCACACTGCTAGCAAGCAGGAAATTCTATTTTAATGAGACATTCCTTGATAAAACGAAAGAAAATCATTTTTTTTAAAAAATGAAACAAAAATTCGACAGAGAATTTTAAAGATTTTCTCTCTCTCCTTCCTACCCAGTTTTTCAAAGAGAAAAAAAAAGCATTTCATAAACCTTAAAGTAAAAAGGTGCTGGTCTAATGAATAGAAGTACTCTAAAATGTTCTCAAATTATTATGTATTTTCACAAATATTCAGATATGTGATGACCCAATCCTTCTCCCACTAGCCCACAGGCAATTATATTGCTTGGGTTCAAATTTACTATAAAAGAGAAATCTTTGATATTGAATTCGAACCCAAGCGATATAATTGCCTGTGCACTAGCCAGTTCTACCTTTTAGTTTCACCCCATGTACAATGCATCTGTATAATGGGAGTTATTGTCAACTATATCATTTAAAATTGTCAACAATATCATTTAAAATTGTCAACAATATCATGTAAAACATGACACTAATTCCTATTGAACACCATAAAACAGATTGTTCATGGAATAATCCATCCACATTGTTACTGAATCCTTCAAACAGATAATGCATTACAAAATAAAACTAGTACCTCAGAAATACCTGGAACCTCGAGGGTTCTCAAAAACCAGGCTTAGATGTATAAATTTTCCAAAGAGGAATTGGTTCAGGAGTAATTCATTGTAATATAATAAATACAAATTCAATGTTCTTTAACATGACTTTGTGTTGATCTATTTCAAATGTGACAGCTAGGAGTTACAGGTGAATTGGAGGTGGGGGATTATTTGGGTGTAGTTGATTGGAGGTGGGGGATTATTTGGGTGTAGTTGATTGGAGTGGGTTTGGAAAGGGGTTTTCATCTCCCAAATTGTAATGAAAATTTTATAAGTATTGTGGCTTCTGCAGAAGTTCCTCTGGTACAAAGGAGAGTACATTAAGAGGTAGACACTTGTGTGTGGGTATAACTGTCTTATGACAGCATCTAGTTTTTCTTGATAGATGATAGATTTTATGGATTTTTTTTTTATATTGCAGCCATCTTCTTCACAACCAACTCCAGTGGAGACAGAAGAGTTAGTTCCCCTGGATCTCTCTGTGAACAGCCAGCAACAGAAAGAGGTAATGGAGGAGGAGGAGGAAGAAGAAGATGATGACCTCACAATGATGATGACACAGATAAATGGATGATGACCTCACAATGATGATGACACAGATAAATGGATGATGATATAAAGATAATGGTGGAGGTGAAAAACAACAACCAAAAACTGTGCTTTCAGAAATTGGTTCAGCTATTTTTAATAAAAAATTGTAAAATATTAGATCAATTTGTCCAGGTTACAATTTGATAACATTTGAATTTGATGATGCAAAATAATGGAACAAAGCATTTTCCTAGACTGGAATTATTTTACTGTATGTGTGGATTACTGAAGGAAGTGAAAATTGATTGAAGATTATATGTGAATTGCAAGATAATGCACTAGAGGTGAAAGTCCTCTTTGTGGGCAGGATGTGTTATAGTCCTTCTGAATTATTGCTCAGAAGTGAGAAAAAAAATGATTTTTATTCACACCATATGTTGTAACTACACTTGGAATGGACAGATTAGAATTTGGAAACTGAGGCAAGGGGGTTGTGGGGTTGCCATATGCCACAAGTGATTTATGATAGATAACATTACTAGATGTAGTGTGCCAAGACAATCACTACACTTCAGAATCTCCATCTCAAATGACATGTTTGTTACAATTGTATTAAATACTGTATTTTGAACATCTGTATTAATCTTCAATATAAAATGTTAATAGAATAAAAAAATAAACAGTTGTTTACTTGGAAACTTTTCAAATGGAAAAGACTGCTCCTGGTGGTAAATTTTCAATATTCTCGATCTCGGTAAATTTTCAATATTCTCGATCTCGTGTCCTTTTGAATGAGGCTTTACATCATGGATACTGATAATGAATATGTTGTGTCTTCCCAGAATCCTTCACTGACTACACATAATCAAGACTGTTGTGATTCCTAACAGAAAACTTGGATGTCTTATACAAGACTTGTCTTTTCTAGACAAATATCGGTAGATGTGTAGCAGTCGGTTTTCTATGCTCTTCTTTAGATGGTATGTTGGTACAGAGATTTCTGTCTGTTCACTCTATCCATCTGTCTGTTCTTAGACTAACTAATACTGTCGCAAATTGAATAGAAACTTGTTGTGTACTTTGACAATGTTCAATTTTTTTGGTATCAAACATCTCTGGGTTGAGGAAAACAAAAATTGTAAATTTTAATTATGGTCACTGTACCCCAGGGACCCGAAAGTTGAGGTTCAAAACCTTAAAAAAATGGTGATGCAAAAACAAAATTCTTTACACATTGACATCTAGCAGACAAACTGTTTGTATAGACATGGTGAACAAGACTTAAGAAATTCTTGACCTGTGGGTTAAGGAGTTCTGGTGCTAGGGTGGACTAAAACTTACTTGTTGAAAATTCTTCTTATCTGTTGACATCAAACTGAGTCCATAGATATATTTGAGTGCCAAATTAACATAAAATTCAAATAATTGAAGATATATTCAATTATTTGAAGATATCATCAATTATTGTGCGCAATTCAATTCAATTCAACTGATGAGAGCAATATTTGATTTGATACAAGCATTAATTCAGTTGATGAAAACAATATTTGATTTGATGCATGCAATTGAAGAAATGCTGTATGGATGGTTATAAAATGCATGTAGCCACCTACCAAATGATGCCCTACCCCTGTATCAAGTATTCCTGTCCTAGGACAGAGTGTTACTGCTCTAGGACAGAGTGTCACTGCTCTAGGACAGAGTGTTACTGCTCTAAGACAGAGTGTTACTGCTCTAGGACAGAGTGGTCCTGCTCTAGGACAGAATGTTACTGCTCTAGAACAGAGTGGTCCTGCTCTAGGACAGAGTATTACTGCTCTAGGACAGAGTGTTACTGCTCTAGGACAGAGTGTTACTGCTCTAGGACTGAGTGTTTCTGCTCTAGGATAGACTGTTACTGCTCTAGGATAGAGTGTTACTGCTCTAGGACAGAGTGTTACTGCTCTAGGACAGAGTGGTCCTGCTCTAGGACAGAGTGTTACTGCTCTAGGACAGAGTGGTCCTGCTCTAGGACAGAGTGTTACTGCTCTAGGACAGAGTGTTACTGCTCTAGGACAGAATGTTACTGCTCTAGGACAGAGTGGTCCTGCTCTAGGACAGAGTGTTACTGCTCTAGGACTGAGTGTTCCTGCTCTAGGACTGATTGTTCCTGCTCTAGGATAGACTGTTACTGCTCTAGGACAGAGTGTTACTGCTCTAGGATAGAGTGTTACTGCTCTAGGACAGAGTGGTCCTGATCTAGGACAGAGTGTTACTGCTCTAGGACAGAGTGGTCCTGCTCTAGGACAGAGTGTTACTGCTCTAGGACTGAGTGTTCCTGCTCTAGGATAGACTGTTACTGCTCTAGGACAGAGTGTTACTGCTCTAGGACAGAGTGGTCCTGCTCTAGGACAGAGTGTTACTGCTCAAGGACATAATGTTACTGCTCTAGGACAGAGTGGTCCTGCTCTAGGACAGAGTGTCACTGCTCTAGGACAGAGTGTTACTGCTCTAGGACAGAGTGGTCCTGCTCTAGGACAGAGTGTTACTGCTCTAGGACAGAGTGTTACTGCTCTAGGACAGAATGTTAATGCCCTAGGACAGAATATTCCTGCTCTAGGACAGAGTGGTCCTGCTCTAGGACAGAATGTTACTGCTCTAGAACAGAGTGGTCCTGCTCTAGGACAGAGTGTTACTGCTCTAGGACAGAGTGTTACTGCTCTAGGACAGAGTGGTCCTGCTCTAGGACAGAGTGTTACTGCTCTAGGACAGAGTGGTCCTGCTCTAGGACAGAGTGTCAATGCTCTAGGACAGAGTGTTACTGCTCTAGGACTGAGTGTTCCTGCTCTAGGACAGAGTGTTACTGCTCTAGGACAGAGTGTTACTGCTCTAGGACAGAGTGGTCCTGCTCTAGGACAGAGTGTCACTGCTCTAGGACAGAGTGTTACTGCTCTAGGACAGAGTGTCACTGCTCTAGGACAGAGAGTTACTGCTCTAGGACAGAGTGGTCCTGCTCTAGGACAGAGTGTTACTGCTCTAGGACAGAGTGTTACTGCTCTAGGACAGAATGTTACTGCTCTAGGACAGAGTGGTCCTGCTCTAGGACAGAGTGTTACTGCTCTAGGACTGAGTGTTCCTGCTCTAGGACTGAGTGTTCCTGCTCTAGGATAGACTGTTACTGCTCTAGGACAGAGTGTTACTGCTCTAGGATAGAGTGTTACTGCTCTAGGACAGAGTGGTCCTGATCTAGGACAGAGTGTTACTGCTCTAGGACAGAGTGGTCCTGCTCTAGGACAGAGTGTTACTGCTCTAGGACTGAGTGTTCCTGCTCTAGGATAGACTGTTACTGCTCTAGGACAGAGTGTCACTGCTCTTGGACAGAGTGGTCCTGCTCTAGGACAGAGTGTCACTGCTCTAGGACAGAGTGTTACTGCTCTAGGACAGAGTGTCACTGCTCTAGGACAGAGTGTCACTGCTCTAGGACAGAGTGGTCCTACTCTAGGACAGAGTGTCAATGCTCTAGGACAGAGTGTTACTACTCTAGAACAGAGTGGTCCTGCTCTAGGACAGAGTGTTACTGCTCTAGGACAGAGTGGTCCTGCTCTAGGACAGAGTGTTACTGCTCTAGGACAGAGTGGTCCTGCTCTAGGACAGAATGTTACTGCTCTAGAACAGAGTGGTCCTGCTCTAGGACAGAGTGTTACTGCTCTAGGACAGAGTGTTACTGCTCTAGGACAGAATGTTACTGCTCTAGGACAGAGTGGTCCTGCTCTAGGACAGAGTGTTACTGCTCTAGGACTGAGTGTTCCTGCTCTAGGACTGAGTGTTCCTGCTCTAGGACAGAATGTTACTGCTCTAGGACAGAGTGTTACTGCTCTAGGACAGAGTGTTACTGCTCTAGGACAGAGTGTTACTGCTCTAGGACAGAGATAAGTAGATTAAGATAGATGACACTTTTTGTCTTGTAAAACTAAAATAGTGAAATTCTCTACCTCTTCCTCGTTAGGAGTTCAGGCCCTAAGGCAATCTGATTAAAATGAGCTCCTCGATCCGCTCCTTTATTTCTTTTGATTTAGCGACAAATCAAAAGAAATAAAGGAGTGGACCGAGGAGCTGATTTTAATCGGATTGTCCATTCTTCTGAATGATTATTGTATGTATAAAGTGTTGTTATTTAGTCAATTCCTCTGAATGATTATTGTGTGTATAAAGTGTTGTTATTTAGTTAATTCCTCTGAATGATTATTTTGTGTATAAAGTGTTGTTATTTAGTCAATTCCTCTGAATGATTATTGTGTGTACAGGCTGTCCAGCGGCCCTAAAATTCCTAATTTTTTTCAGTTTTGCTAAAATTCCTTAAAAAATGTAAAATTCAAGGGGAAATCCTAAAAAATCCCTTATTTTTCATGTCAATTCCTACTTTTTTATCAGTCTTGAAAAATCAAAATGCATTCATACAAAATGTGTGTTATTAACGTAGATTGCAGTTCTTATTCAGATAATGCTGATGCAGTGAAAGGCAGTTGACCTGTGGATCCATGTGTCAAGCTTGTTTATTGGTTGTGACTTTGTGATAAAGAGTTGAGATTTTAGGTTATAGCCAATAATAGCTGAGACCATGGAACACTGGAATACGCCCTTCCTGTACTTACATCTTATTTGTGTGTCATGTGAGTTTCTTTATTGTCAAATTTGACAAGGTAAGTCCTTTTAAATAATTAAAACTTCCACAATTTGGTTAAAAATTCCTAATTTTAGCCCTAATTTAGCCCTAATTTTTTAAAATTTTATCCCTAAAATTTGCCCTTATTTTTTGTCCAAGGGTGCTGGACAGCCTGTGTGTATAAAGTGTTCTTATTTAGTCCATTCCTCTGAATGATTATTGTATGTATAAAGTGTTGTTATTTAGTCAATTCCTCTGAATGATTATTTTGTGTATAAAGTGTTGTTATTTAGTCAATTCCTCTGAATGATTATTGTGTGCATAAAGTGTTGTTATTTAGTCCATTACTCTGAATGATTATTTTGTGTATAAAGTGTTGTTATTTAGTTAATACCTCTGAATGATTATTTTGTGTATAAAGGGTTGTTATTTAGTTAATTCCTCTAAATGATTATTGTATGTATAAAGTGTTGTTATTTAGCTAATACCTCTGAATGATTATTGTATGTATAAAGTGTTGTTATTTAGTTAATACCTCTGAATGATTATTTTGTGTATAAAGTGTTGTTATTTAGTTAATTCCTCTGAATGATTATTTTGTGTATAAAGTGTTGTTATTTAGTTAATTCCTCTGAATGATTATTGTATATAAAGTGTTATTTAGTCCATTCCTCTAGATGATTATTTTGTGTATAAAGTGTTGTTATTTAGTCCATTCCTCTGAATGATTATTTTGTGTATAAAGTGTTGTTATTTAGTTAATTCCTCTGAATGATTATTTTGTGTATAAAGTGTTGTTATTTAGTCAATTCCTCTGAATGATTATTGTGTGCATAAAGTGTTGTTATTTAGTCCATTACTCTGAATGATTATTTTGTGTATAAAGTGTTGTTATTTAGTTAATACCTCTGAATGATTATTTTGTGTATAAAGGGTTGTTATTTAGTTAATTCCTCTAAATGATTATTGTATGTATAAAGTGTTGTTATTTAGCTAATACCTCTGAATGATTATTGTATGTATAAAGTGTTGTTATTTAGTTAATACCTCTGAATGATTATTTTGTGTATAAAGTGTTGTTATTTAGTTAATTCCTCTGAATGATTATTTTGTGTATAAAGTGTTGTTATTTAGTTAATTCCTCTGAATGATTATTGTATATAAAGTGTTATTTAGTCCATTCCTCTAGATGATTATTTTGTGTATAAAGTGTTGTTATTTAGTCCATTCCTCTGAATGATTATTTTGTGTATAAAGTGTTGTTATTTAGTTAATTCCTCTGAATGATTATTTTGTGTATAAAGGGTTGTTATTTAGTCAATACCTCTGAATGATTATTGTGTGTATAAAGTGTTGTTATTTAGTCCATTCCTCTAGATGATTATTTTGTGTATAAAGTGTTGTTATTTAGTTAATTCCTCTAAATGGTTATTGTATGTATAAAGTGTTGTTATTTAGTCCATTACTCTGAATGATTATTGTGTGTATAAAGTGTTGTTATTTAGTCAATACCTCTGAATGATTATTTTGTGTATAAGGTGTTGTTATTTAGTCAATACCTCTGAATGATTATTTTGTGTATAAAGTGTTGTTATTTAGTCAATACCTCTGAATGATTATTTTGTGTATAAAGTGTTGTTATTTAGTCAATACCTCTGAATGATTATTTTGTGTATAAAGTGTTGTTATTTAGTTAATACCTCTGAATGATTATTTTGTGTATAAAGTGTTGTTATTTAGTTAATTCCTCTGAATGATTATTTTGTGTATAAAGTGTTGTTATTTAGTCCATTCCTCTAGATTATTTTGTGTATAAAGTGTTGTTATTTAGCCAATTCCTCTGAATGATTATATCGTGTATAAAGTGTTGTTATTTAGCCAATTCCTCTGAATGATTATTGTATGCATAAAGTATTGTTATCTAGTCAATTCCTCTGAATGATTATTGTATATTATAGGGTTATTGAACTTATACTGGTGAATATTGGGATGAGTTGGCTGTTAAAATGCACGAGCTTGCGAGTGCCAATATTTATCTATGTAAATTCAACAACCCTTTTAACTTTATTATATAGCTAAAGTATTTAGTTATTAAATTATCCAAAATAGATGAGGATTCATCAATATTGGCAGTGTCCAATAACAACATGCATTTCCTATCTGTTCAATATTTAACCCGTCATTAATGCATGAAGCAAACTGATTTTGTAAATGGGGACATCATAATTTATGTACAATAAAACGTTTTGTCAGATTCGGAGGACCGTCGTCTGCCATTTTGCCTTGTTTACGTCGTTACGGTAACGTCAATATTGAACGCTCATACTCGGAATGTTTTGGTCGCATACAATTTACGCAATGCAAAGTTAGCGTTCAATAAATTCTCAGGATATTGAACGCTAACATTCACTAGATTTTACGCAGATTTTATATTAGACTATTCATTAGCTATATAATAAAAAGTGTTATTTAGTCCATTCCTCTAGATGATTATTTTGTGTATAAAGTGTTGTTATTTAGTTAATTCCTCTGAATGATTATTGTATATAAAGTGTTATTTAGTCCATTCCTCTGAATGATTATTTTGTGTATAAAGTGTTATTTAGTCCATTCCTCTGAATGATTATTGTGTATAAAGTGTTGTTATTTAGTTAGTTCCTCTGAATGATTATTTTGTGTATAAAGTGTTGTTATTTAGTCCATTACTCTGATTGATTATTGTGTATAAAGTGTTGTTATTTAGTCCATTCCTCTGAATGATTATTTTGTGTATAAAGGGTTGTTATTTAGTTAATTCCTCTGAATGATTATTGTGTGCATAAAGTGTTGTTATTTAGTCCATTCCTCTGAATGATTATTTTGTGTATAAAGTGTTGTTATCTAGTCAATTCCTCTGAATGATTATTTTGTGTATAAAGTGTTGTTATTTAGTTAATTCCTCTGAATGATTATTTTGTGTATAAAGTGTTGTTATTTAGTCAGTTCCGCTGAATGATTATTGTGTGTATAAAGTGTTGTTATTAATTGTGGTGTTTTTTTCTTTTTAATTTCTTCAGCACTGGTTACAATCATGTTAATGGATATCTAGGGATAACCAAAACGTATAATGCATTGGGTTCCTGTTTCTCTAGCGGATATGAACAACACTATGAAGTGTAATTATTGAGTCTATTCCAGGCATTGATTTTTTTTTAATTTAAGGTAGTATTGATCATATTCCTGTAGATAGACCTTTTCTTTGTCTAATTCCATCCAATATTTCAGTTTACATACAATCTAGCCACTGAGAAGACGCAATTAGTTGAAATCGTCATCAGACCCCTAGAAACCAATCTACAAACTGCAGGTGATGTTACAAGAGATTTCACTCCAAAATATGGGACAACATCGTTCCGGAGAAGTGTCTGCTTTTCTGTTCTTTTTTTTTTTTTTTTAATTTCCATACTAGTCCCCCATTGGAATGGACGTTGATAATTGCATTAATATTAACTTGACCTGTTGTCTCATGTGACCACAGAGATAATTTTGGACCTATAAATGCACCAATAACTGCCTGCGACTTTTGATATATTTTACCGACAAAGTTCTATAAAATCATCTGACAAACCTTAATAGTACATCATTTTTTACGGTACGAAGACGCACTAATGAGAAATCAAGATATAGTATATATAAATCATGATAGAGAAATGTGGCGCAACATGAAAATATAAGTCATCGTAAACAGCGATGTATTGATAATTAAAATATTGGTTATTTTTCACGTGCTGGGCCACTTATACATGTAGATTACTATGAAAAAGCTTTGCATGATAAATTTTTGTGCACTTAGAAGAAAAAGGAATGTAATGAACCAATTTAAAAGAAAATATTGCTCACGTAACCTGGATACTATATAAATTATCTGTCCTCTAACTAGCACAATATTTCTGTAGATATAGATTTGATTTTTCAGTTCGACGACGTGAACGATCTTCAAAGGAAATCGACTTTAGCGAACATAATTATATCTTAACTACATCAGTCTCTAAACCAACAACAGCAGAAAACCCCGGTATGTACAGCAATGGAGGACCGACATACAGTCGAGTGGTTTTCTGTCCGGGGTCGGTGACAAGGGTTATGGACACGTGTCCGTCAGAACCACATTACGGCGATATCGATTATAGATTTTGAAAAATTCAACAAGCGGTAGTAAGAAGTGTATTAATTGGCAGATCTATGGTGGCGTAAAGATGCGCCATTGCAGAATCTATCGTATCTACGAAGGACACGCGGTTCTTGTCGCTTTATGACTCTTGCTTATTTATTGTGGATTAAACTTCGTAAAATATATGATCGCCTTATCTATTGACATAGAAGCCACGAACGGAAATCGGTCGACTCCTGTACAGAGAGGTCAGTCAATTTCTTTTATATTTCTTTTAAATTGCAGGCATTTTTATGTGATATTTCCTATTCGTTAGCTTGAAACAAAGCCTTATGATCATGGCTGGTTTTCCTGTGATTTCTTCAAAAGTCTGCATCTTCTGAACATGACACTCATTAAATTTTGAATTACGATATTTAACCGATGAGCGGCCAGATTTCTTTCCTTTTAATGCAACTGGCAGTGTCACAAAGCCCTAGATCGCTTTATCTATATATTATACCAACATGTAGTTTTAAAAATGATCAAGGTAATAAATAGATTATAGAGTATACATTTACCAGGATTAGATTCAACATTTTGGTTAAATTTTTCAATTAATTCAGTAAAACGAAACACAATTGTACAGATTTATATACTTAAGAAATAAAAATAAATTTCATTGAGGGTATGAAATGCGACGCTGCACGCCCGCATACTTTTAAAATGCTTTAAATATGAAAAGTACATATATGTATATGTATGCCGACGTCAAGCGTTGCAGGTTTTTTTCCTTCAAAAATGAAATTTATTCTTACTATCATTTTTGTCGGAATTATCAGCATAAAATAGACGTACTACATGTATATCTAAAAGATTCATAGGCGCATTGTTCACAACTGTAATGCATTCACAAGGCAATGGCTATTATTACAATTTGTTGGAAAAAAATAAGAAAGGCGAAAAACTTGGAAATGTAAATGTTTTTAAAACAAGAATACAACGTTGGGAATGAATTCTTAAAATGAACCCATCATTCATATACAGATATACACAGAATAGATATCATTACATATACAGATATACACAGAACAGATATCATTACATATACAGATATACATATAATAGATATCATTACATATACAGATATACACAGAATAGATATCATTACATATACAGATATACACAGAATAGATATCATTACATATACAGATATACACAGAATAGATATCATTACACATATAGATATACACAGAATAGATATCATTACATATACAGATATACATAGAATAGATATCATTACATATACAGATATACACAGAATAGATATCATTACATATACAGATATACACAGAATAGATATCATTACATATACAGATATACACAGAATATATATCATTACATATACAGATATACACAGAATAGATATCATTACATATACAGATATACACATAATAGATATCATTACATATACAGATGTACAAAGAATATATATTAATATTATTATTTACAGTATTTATATAGCGCATTATATAATAAAAAAAAATTACTCTAAGCGCTTTACTTTAAAACAACAATAACCTACAATTAAAAATGGAACATATCTAAAACAGTGTAAAAAAAAAATTCGTTTCATGAAAAGAATATGAATTCTAGCACTGGCTTACACAAAATCATGATTAAAATACAGATAATACATACAAAAAGGTTTCATAAAAAAGAATATTAACACTGTCACTGGAAATGGCTTACATAAAATCGTGATAAGCAAGTCTGAAGAATTAGATTTTAAATTTTTCTTGAAAAGTTCTAAAGAATTTTCGTTGCGGATGTAACTTGGAAGGTTATTCCTGAGTGTGGCGGTTGCTTTGTCAAACCTTCTGTCGCCATACGTTTTGGTCTTAACTAAATTTAACTCTTGGTGTTTGAATAAGCATGGCGTTTTCGGATCGTAAAGACCTTGATGGATTGCATGGACTGACCAGTTCTTCAAGGTAGACAGGTGCAAGACCGTGGAGAGCTTTAAATGTGTACATTAACAGTTTATACTGAACCCTGAAATGTACTGGAAGCCAGTGGAGTTTCACTAAAACTGGTGTTATGTGCTCATTTTTCTTAGTTCTGGTAATCAGCCGTGCTGCTAATTCTGCACACGCTGTAACTTTGACACTATGTCAGAATTAACACCATAGAAAAGGGCGTTTCCATAGTCTAAACGCGAAGTCACTAGCGAACTGACTAAAGTCTTGCAGGCGTCTTCAGTAATGAATGGTCTTATGCGTCCAATGTTTCGGATCTGAAAAAAGCATGCCTTTGATATAGCAGTTGCCTGTTTTCGCATGCTTCAATGTCAAAAAATACACCCAGGTTTTTAACAAACGAAACATCATGCACAACGGATCCATCAAACGAAAGATGACCATTACATATACAGATATACACATAATAGATATCATTACATATACAGATATACACAGAGTAGATATCATTACATATACAGATATACACAGAATAGATATCATTACATATACAGATATACACAGAATAGATATCATTACATATACAGATATACACAGAATATATATCATTACATATACAGATATACACAGAATAGATATCATTACATCTACAGATATACACATAATAGATATCATTACATATACAGATATACACAGAATAGATATCATTACATATACAGATATACACAGAATAGATATCATTACATATACAGATATACACAGAATAGATATCATTACATATACAGATATACACAGAATAGATATCATTACATATACAGATATACACAGAATAGATATCATTACATATACAGATATACACAGAATAGATATCATTACATATACAGATATACACAGAATAGATATCATTACATATACAGATATACACAGAATAGATATCATTACATATACAGATATACACAGAGTTAATATCATTACATATACAGATATACATATAATAGATATCATTACATATACATATATACATATAATAGATATCATTACATATACAGATATACACAGAGTTAATATCATTACATATACAGATATACATATAATAGATATCATTACATATACAGATATACACAGAATAGATATCATTACATATACAGATATACACAGAATAGATATCATTACATATACAGATATACACAGAATAGATATCATTACATATACAGATATATACAGAATAGATATCATTACATATACAGATATACACAGAATAGATATCATTACATATACAGATATACACAGAATAGATATCATTACATATACAGATATACATATAATAGATATCATTACATATACAGATATACACAGAATAGATATCATTACATATACAGATATACACAGAATAGATATCATTACATATACAGATATACACAGAGTTAATATCATTACATATACAGATATACACAGAATATATATCATTACATATACAGATATACACAGAATAGATATCATTACATCTACAGATATACACATAATAGATATCATTACATATACAGATATACACAGAATAGATATCATTACATATACAGATATACACAGAATAGATATCATTACATATACAGATATACACAGAATAGATATCATTACATATACAGATATACACAGAATAGATATCATTACATATACAGATATACACAGAATAGATATCATTACATATACAGATATATACAGAATAGATATCATTACATATACAGATATACACAGAATAGATATCATTACATATACAGATATACACATAATAGATATCATTACATATACAGATATACATATAATAGATATCATTACATATACAGATATACACAGAATAGATATCATTACATATACAGATATACACAGAATAGATATCATTACATATACAGATATACACAGAGTTAATATCATTACATATACAGATATACACAGAATAGATATCATTACATATACAGATATACACAGAATATATATCATTACATATACAGATATACACAAAATAGATATCATTACATATACAGATATACACAGAATAGATATCATTACATATACAGATATACACAGAATAGATATCATTACATATACAGATATACACAGAATAGATATCATTACATATACAGATATACACAGAATAGATATCATTACATATACAGATATACACAGAATAGATATCATTACATATACAGATATACACAGAATAGATATCATTACATATACAGATATACACAGAATAGATATCATTACATATACAGATATACACAGAATAGATATCATTACATATACAGATATACACAGAATAGATATCATTACATATACAGATATACACAGAATAGATATCATTACATATACTGATATACACAAAAGAGATATCATTACATATACAGATATACACAGAATAGATATCATTACATATACAGATATACACAGAATAGATATCATTACATATACAGATATACACAGAATAGATATCATTACATATACAGATATACACAGAGTTAATATCATTACATATACAGATATACACAGAATAGATATCATTACATATACAGATATACACAGAATAGATATCATTACATATACAGATATACACAGAATAGATATCATTACATATACAGATATACACAGAATAGATATCATTACATATACAGATATATACAGAGTTAATATCATTACATATACAGATATACACAGAATAGATATCACTACATATACAGATATACACAGAATATATATCATTACATATACAGATATACACAGAATAGATATCATTATCATTACATATACAGATATACACAGAATAGATATCATTACATATACAGATATACACAGAATAGATATCATTACATATACAGATATACACAGAATAGATATCATTACATATACAGATATACACAGAATAGATATCATTACATATACAGATATACACAGAATAGATATCATTACATATACAGATATACACAGAATAGATATCATTACATATACAGATATACACATAATAGATATCATTACATATACAGATATACACAGAATAGATATCATTACATATACAGATTTAAAAAAATAGATATTACATACACAGGTATAAAAGATCAATATCATTGCATACACAGATATGAAGATATCGGTAAGAAGCGACATAATTATATATGTATATCTTTAATCAAGGTGTAATTATACAAATATTAAATATATATTGTATATGAAGGACTTATTTTGCTCTAATATATATAATATATATCTTGTATTGATTGTGGGATTGATCGCTGTTCGTTATCTTCACCTTTCATATATATATATATATATATATATATATATATATATATATATATACATACATACAGTGTATATATATATATATATATATATATATATATATATATATATATATATATATATATATATATAATTGAATAAAAAAGCAGGAAAATATGCAGTCAATAAAAAAGCAGGAAAATATGCAGTCAATAAAAAAGCAGGAATATATGCAGTCAATTCAGGCGAACTAAAAACATAAGATGGAGTACACTGAAGACTTTAAGAACATAGGCTTCCCTCACCCACCCCACCCCCCAAAAAATGTTATAGAATTTATCAAAACTATTTGTAAATGTTTTAAAATTGCTAAACGGCCGTATTAACCACATAATTTTCCTTAGAGACCATCTTTATTTTTTCATTGATCACATTTTTTTTTTCTTGAAAATTCAATGGAAAAACATTACCCAAAAGTTGAAATCCTTCAAAATCGTCTCTAAAGGTGCATTTTATCAACGACCGATTGTTGTTTAACAGACAACCTCACAAAAGACACAAACACAACAGTATCCTATTTCGTTTCAGGTGTCCAAAATCTTGGGTATTAAGGGTAATTTTTGACTTACTAGGAAAATGGAAGATGTAAGAAATATCCGGCATGATTGTTCATTAAAGAGTCTGAGGGCCATGTTGTATTAGAATGTTTACGTGTCTGTGTACACCCGTGTAATGCGGGGTATTGACTGTCAAATCAATACTGACAAAGAACTCGGGACTTGATGTGTGCAGTGAGACGTACAGACATATAGGGATAACACGTTATCATTCTATGCTTTTTTTGTTTGTAATAAATACAGTAGTTTCACAAAAGTTATACTATTGCCTCTAAATAAAAGTTATACTATATCCTAACCATAGTGCTGTATCCTAACCATAGTGTTGTATCCTATTCATAGTGCTGTATCCTAACCATAGTGTTGTATCCTAACCATAGTGTTGTATCCTATTCATAGTGCTGTATCCTAACCATAGTGTTGTATCCTATTCATAGTGCTGTATCCTAACCATAGTGTTGTATCCTATTCATAGTGTTGTATCCTAACCATAGTGTTGTATCCTATTCATAGTGTTCTATCCTAACCATAGTGTTGTATCCTAACCATAGTGTTGCATCATATCCAGTGTTGTATCCTAACCATAGTGTTGTATCCTAACCATAGTGTTGTATCCTATTCATAGTGTTGTATCCTGACCATAGTGTTGTATCCTATTCATAGTGTTGTATCCTAACCAAAGTGTTGTATCCTAACCATAGTGTTGCATCATATCCAGTGTTGTATCCTGACCATAGTGTTGTATCCTGACCATAGTGTTGTATCCTAACCATAGTGCTGTATCCTAACCATAGTGTTGTATCCTAACCATAGTGTTGTATCATAACCATAGTGTTGTATCCTATTCATAGTGTTGTATCCTAACCATAGTGTTGTATCCTAACCATAGTGTTGCATCATATCCAGTGTTGTATCCTGACCATAGCGTTGTATCCTAACCATAGTGTTGTATCCTATTCATAGTGTTGTATCCTGACCATAGTGTTGTATCCTAACCATAGTGCTGTATCCTAACCATAGTGCTGTATCCTAACCATAGTGTTGTATCCTATTCATAGTGTTGTATCCTGACCATAATGCTGTATCCTGACCATAGTGCTGTATCCTAACCATAGTGTTGTATCCTAACCATAGTGTTGTATCCTATTCATAGTGTTGTATCCTAACCATAGTGTTGTATCCTAACCATAGTGTTGCATCATATCCAGTGTTGTATCCTGACCATAGCGTTGTATCCTAACCATAGTGTTGTATCCTACTCATAATGTTGTATCCTGACCATAGTGCTGTATCCTAACCATAGTGTTGCATCATATCCAGTGTTGTATCCTAACCATAGTGCTGTATCCTAACCATAGTGTTGTATCCTAACCATAGTGTTGTATCCTGACATATCGCCATAACGACTTCATATTCCTGTCAATTTTAAATATGACAAACATTACCCATAAACTGATCTTTTGATATGGATGTGAAAATGACAGTGTATTGCATGGCTCTATTGGGGATACTTTGACGTTAAAAATTTCGATTGATTTAGTCTTACGTACCTGTAATAACGTCTCTATCAGTCTGATAATATCAATATCTATACTTTAATGGTATGAGCATATTACTAAGGTGTAACAAGGGATTATATTAAGATAAATATTGATCGATATACTTCTCTACAATAAGCCCCGTCAAAATAACAACATGGACACTTGACGCACCTGCGCCCGAAATTGTTAGATCACTGTGCGCGATCCGACATTGAATGCCTGTGATAAGCACTGTTATACATTTCAGCTTATCAGTCACAGCAATCGTAACAACTCGGCCATTTCCGTAACCGACAAATAACTTACGGAAATGGCCGAGTTGTTGCAATTGCGGTCATGGTAGCCTAGAGGGCGCTCGCGTCGTAACCGGAAGTTCAGGGTTTGATTCGCGATCCCAGAGCCACGTCACGTCATGTTAAACATTCTATTTTCACGCCGAACGCCCTGCATTAGAAATGAAAGTGGCGGGTCTTTCGAAGATGATCTTAAAAACGGAATCCCATGTCACGTTAGACGAAAAAGAATTCTCGCTGCTACGACCGTAAGCTCCATAGGTCAAACTTTGTTGTACTTCACCCAAAGCCAGTGACGTTGATAAATCCTAGAGTTGTACTTGTATTTTTCGATGTCATATAACTTTCTTTAGGAAGAGGGGTGCGTACATACTGATGCTGCGGCTCATGATTGGTTAAAAAGTTTGCTGTAGGTCAGTGTTAGATTGAATGGATCATTTGCATGTCTGATTAAATTTTCTTATGTGCAGTGATAAGAAGTTTGGATGAATAAATCATAATCCAAATTCATACAGCTTGTGTGTTTAAGATGCGGTGTGTGTTATCTTCAATAGTCAATTTCTCGCTCCTGCAATAATGCAGTCCATGTTTTAGCATGATATAGACATAATTTTACATAATTATACATGTCTGTGTTGAATTAAATACTAGTATTGAATGACACAGTATTCCATTAGGTTTGTTTTGGGGAGGGATACCTCATTAAACCACAGGGGTTAAGCCCATTTTGGGCCCGAACCCTGTGATACCATAAATGATATTTATGGTATCAGAATTCGGGCACCCCAAAAAATCATCATGAAACATCAAGATAAACATACAGGTTTTACTCAAACAAGGCTGCACATTGGTGGACATCCTTTCGCAACCTATCATGTCATAAACCCTTAATGTAAGAAGTTCAACCAACCCTTCGCTTTAAAGGTTTATCAACCCTGAATGTGAAAAGTTCTATCAACCCTTAATGTCAGAGGTTTATCAATGGTTAAAGCAATATTAACTCTAAATCTGAAAATGGTATTTTGTTGTCAAAATATTTGTATGTAATTTTAGCCTAGCCATCCATAAATTTAAAACTAAGTTTTTGATTTTATCAAAATAAAATTTTCGGTTCTGTTGAATATATAGTCTTATATAGAAATCAATTTTTGTAAGGGGAGACAAATACTGTGATTTTGCTTCATTCAAAATGTAAACAAATATTTATAACAGAAGTTCATAAACTATCTGTTTCTGTCATTGAAATAATAATTGTTTACAACAAACATTTCCGACATCAAAATCACGGCTAATATCGCTTTAATGTAATCTGTTCTACCCTTAACGGCAAAGGTTTATTACAGTAATTATTTACGCTTAGCGGTTGTTTTTTTTTTTTTTACTTTTCATGTAAAAAGTAAATCTATACTGTATTTACTCCGACAGCAGTTCAGTTACCTGTAATACTAGTAATAATTTACAGTAAAACTCGGTTACGACGAATTTGTGGGAACCCGTCAATTTAATTTGTTTAGTATATCCGTAATTCGCTATATCCGTATGACGAATTATTTCTACAATTTTTAGCAAATTCAACATGAGTAGGGCAGATTATAAAACCTGTATAACCCCTCCCAGATATTCATCTTTGTGTATTGTTAGCGTTAGTGCTTCAGGGCAGGGATAGAGAGGTGGAGCGTTACATGTACAGTATTCTTAAACATTAAAACAAGCAAAGTCTGGAAAACTATAAGAACAATAAAGTTTTATTTTCATGTTTTGAAAAAGAATTAAGACCTTGACTGAGTGAGCTGTCCATCAAAGAGTTGTTACTCACGGGACCATTAAGGTCCACGTGATCCGAGGAAATGTTAGCATTGTCGCCTATTAGAAACATGATGTGATGCAGAATAATAAAACTTATAAAAGCATTTCATATCACACAAAAAAGTTTAACAGATATATAGTTCTTTTAAAAAATCATGTCTTAAGAGCTTACTAGTATGATACGATACCGTTTAGTCCTTTGACGTTTCACCTCAAGGTTTATCCCGAGATATGGAATGTTGGCTCTTTTATTTGAGAAGTATCAGATAGCTCAATGAAAATTAACGGACAAGCGATCCGAGGAAACGTTAACATTATCGCCTATTGGAAACAAATTAGACGACTTTATCCATAAATGAGATAATGAACTGTAGAACAACAGTGATATCGATTTTCAAGGTCATGAATTTTCAAGTGTTGAAGCTACAACAGTGCAAGCACATGAATTATGTTATACATGTACATATTCAATGTGCCCACACAGCTTCCTGTAAAGGACATAAGATATGCTAGGGTGGCAGAAAGTTTACGTGTTTCACCTTTTGAGGCAAATGGTGGTGTGAACAACATGAGCGAGACAAAACGTCAGAAAATTCTAAATTATCGAAAAGCTTAGACACATGGAGAAGAAAGAATATTAGCGCACTTGGTAAGCATTTTCGCCTTTCTTTAACTACATGTATATATAATATTTTGTTTTATACTACGAAAGCCTATTAGTATCATGCAAAAAATAAATAAATTCACATTCCATTATCTCGTAATTATGAGATCTTTTCTCATAATTACGAGATAATTATCTCGAAATTACGAGATCTTTTCTCGTAATTACGAGAAAAGATCTCGTAATTACGAGAAAATATTGATATAAAGCTGAGTTGTGCAACTTGTGGATAATCTTGGAAACGTTTGATACTATTTCCCTCTTTGTTGATTAGTCGGCAAATCGAAATGATCTTATTGAAAGTGTGTGTGGTGGTACATATTGTCGTCCGGTGTCGCATGATTTAGGAATGCTAAATACTGATAATTTTCGTTCCGGGTTATTATTTACGTTCCGGTCCGCGTAAGTTTAGTTCCGGTCATAATCACACTTTTAGAAACATGAAATGCATCATATGTTTACGCACATTTCTTGTGGGTTTTATTTCTTTCATCGGGTTATACAATAATCAAAGTTATACGTCTATTTTTGTGTTTTCAAAATTTGTCAGATCAACAGGTGTTTATTCTTGTTTTATTACGGAGATTTTATCTCTAATTCAAAGGATTGTAAACTGGAGGTGTGGAACCTGTATATATATATGTAGATAGAGTTGTTACATGACTCCTTCTACAATATGTACCGACACAAACTCTCACCATTATTAGATGAACATGTACATGTAGCTACAGGTACTGATCTACATGTAGGAATGATACTTCTTGAACTGAGTTTTTATTTTTATTCATCTATTTTATTTTTACAAATCTAGACTATATACTCAAATGTATGCAAAAATTTTATTTTATTGATCAATGCCAACATATATCTTTAATGATCAAATCATTTCGTACTGGTTACTTAAGATATTTAGTACGAGAGAGAGAGAGAGAGAGAGAGAGAGAGAGAGAGAGAGAGAGATCTATGGCACTAGTCCTGTACATGCATGTTGCTAAGAAAGTAAAAACAAAAGATGCATACACTTAAAGCGCTAGATAGTGGTTTGTTAAAATAATGATATTTTCATATTATAGCTATTTTAAATTGAAATTTATCAATATATAAAATGAAACAAGTCAAACATGTAATCATTTCATGAGATTAACAAAAAGGCGATCACGGCCTCCATTGAAAATGATATTGGAATCGTACAAGAATTTCAAATATTCATTCGTATTAAACAATTCAGCATCTAACCACAGCTAAATATTCTCTACAGAGATACCTATAGTTATCTTAAACACCCACCCATATTATTTACCATCATTGTGTGCACTTAACGGTGAAATTACAAGAATCTCGAACTTTCAAATTCATACACAGTTACACTAAGCATTATAATAGTTTAACTTTATTATTAGCTTATATTATCGTAAAACTTGTAAAATTTAATTGATTTAATTAATTGACAGTGCAGAAACCTACATTAATAAATCATCGTTTTCTTTCCTTTGTACTTTAAATGCATGAATAAACTTTCGCTCGGTAAGTTAACTTTCTAAAAATTCTATTGGTCTACTTGGCATGCTTTGAATGTTTTCTCGTAACTACGAGATCTTTTCTCGTAATTACGAGATAATGATCTCGTAATAACGAGCTCTTTTCTCGTAATTACGAGATAGGGGAATATAAATTTATTTTTTATATGATACTAATAGGCTTTCGTATTATACAGATATTCTGTTATACAATTATAGTTTATGCACATGTAAACTCAATTTCCATTTTTTTAAAAAATCGATTTAAAGTGGTCGTCATGTTGAAATGACTAACATATCAAATACGAATTTCTTTCCCATATTTTTCCCCAATATTTATGAACCTGTCTGACATGACACCTTTTACTGGCTAGGAGTTATTAGTACATGCACCGGGTAAGGCGCCCGTTTAACATACATACAGTATCGTTATTGAGTTCGAGACCCACATTTTATTTTCCCGCTTTATTTTTGTTTATCATATTACAATAAAAATATTGATTTCAGTTCACATCATAATAAGTTCTATTATTTGCAAGGTACGCATTAACCCCCCCCCCCCCCCCCCCCCCCCCCCCAATTCAGAGGCCACAGTAATACTACATAAATAGCTTGTTTTCACTAATCTGCTTATTTGTGCACGGTTTGGATTACAAACGAAAGGCAGATAATCTGACGAATTTTAAAGATACCAGAACAATATCACAAGCAGATGGTTGTTCTGTGGTAGGGATGCACTTATAACAAATATAGAACAGCTCGCCGATCCTCATAGAAGTAGAGATCAATGATCATACGCTAACTCGTACAATTGTCAGTACTGCTTTAAGGTTATATATCGTGATTAAATTGTTGAGTCGGCCGCTTTATGGGCAAGTTGCGCTATATGTCTCTTCTAAGGAAATCAGCCAGGTTATTTATCACAGGATGCATATAAACACTTAGTTTTTACACTTAAAAAGATTGAATTATAACTTCCCGACCTCATTTCTTTAGACATTTTGTGTTCAGGCCTAGGGGGTTATAATTTTTTTTTTACCGTACTCATACTCATACTCAGCCATGTTTGTTTTGAGTACAACTCTGAGCCAGCTTCAAGCACACCTTGCGCATATACTCCATTTGAGAATGAGAATGATTTTATAAAAGTTTTATAACCTTCATGTTCGAGTATGAGTACGATTTAGAGCACAGAATATGAGTTTGAGTATATGTAAACGTGCTCAAAAAAGTTTTATAACCTCCAGGCCAGGTTGTATACTTTTACTCCGAATGAACCTTAAGGTAGCTCACTAAACTGATAAGGCTTAAATACTCGTTATGACACTACGTCACAAAATGGCGATTTAAATGTTTTATGAAATTATTTGTATCGATCGATTTGTTGTATATCATCGTAGCTCCCTGGTTAAAGTATTGGGCTGGTGAACCGCAGATTTCGAGTTCAAATCCAACAGAGTCTTTTGTTCATATCTGTTGAAATAATTTTTTTGAAAATCATGTTTTTATCCAAATTTGCATATTTTCTGCCTTTTTGACATTTATACTTATTATGTATCATCAAATCTTTTATGATTAAACCAATTCGTACTGATTTGAGAAATTATTCCAGGGTGTAGTGAGGCACTTTAAAAGTTCTTGTCGGTGGTTGAAACAAATGGAATCGAAAGTTACCGAATCAAATCAAATCGATCGGAAAGAATACACGTGTAAAAGGTGGAGATAACGAACAGTGATCAATCCCATAAGTCCTATAAGGAATACAAAATGAAGAGTTGGGCAAAAAAGGATCCCTGGTTATACCAGAGATGGGATCAAGTGCCTAGGAGGAGTAAACACCCCGTCGACCGGTAACATCCGCCATTAGTCCTATGTCTTGATGAGATAAACGGAGATATCCGTGGTCAAAATCAGAGGGGGTGGGGGATTCCTAACAGCTTTTGGGTACTGAGACTCCTTGCCCAAACACCGTGGACTTTTTGATTTATTTCATAAATTGATAGGGATGACAACGATTTACCACCAGATCGAACAAATGCTAACCGGTTTAAAGAAAACTTGTAACCACCGTAAAGTGCACAATTTTTACATTCACAAATGATATCAACACCCCAACGTCTCATCATATATGTATGTCAGTTGTATTTTTAGCATCCGGTAAGAACTTGAATAATGCACCTCGAACAGATTTTCCCCATTATAGGAACTTTTGTGAATAAGCTCTAAAGCGGGTGCAACCGTCACCCACTGCGCACTGTATGTACCTTCTTCAATCATATGACAAACCGAATCACCGGTTCCATCACTGGCCTTGAGAAATTTGAGAAACACGCAGGTGTTTTATAAACTTTTAAATTTTTACCAGGGTAATTCTTGGAAAAGTTAATTATCGTTTATAATTTATTAAATACAACGCAAAAGAAATGTTTAAGTTAGAATGGGTAGAGAACGCATTATCGCAATGTTTTTAAGATGCGCTAGAAAAATCCATATATCCCCAGTTTATTGTATGGATTGGTCAACTTGTCAAGTTTATAAGTAATGACAACGCAGATTTTATATGATATACTAGTACTTAGTAACGTAATTGCAGATCTTTTCATTAAGTTACTTATTGATTAAGTTATTCATCGTGTAATTGATTATGAAGATAGTGTTCAATACTTTTTACATTGTCTGTTTTTACTTTAAAAATCCCTACGTTATTAAATTCCTCGTACATTAATAATTTAATTTACATGGATTCTTTATTTCTAAAAAAAAACAAAAACAAAAAACAAAAAACAAAAACAAAAAAAACAAACCCCAAACAACAACAACAAAACCCAATAAATAAACAAAAAATTCAAAGTGCGAATGTATTTGAAATACAGTCTGTAGATGGAATTAAGGCTTTTATAAACGATTTTACTACATAAGTCAAAATGTGCCGTAAATCAATGTTGTCAAAGATATGCTATAACTTGAAACGGGGCTAATTTTCATTCATTATCGAGCTGTCAGTTTTAGATCTACTGTGTTTTCTAATTGTGCCAAGGTTCTGTGGGTTGTGTATTGTGCCACGGGATCTCGGTTTTTAATGTTTCAAAGATGTCATCATTAATAACAAAAGCGTTCAGGGACCCCAAACTCCTGTTCATTCATCCCGTCCCAAATCTGAATGTTCCCTTACCAATGTCCTCTATGTTTAAAAATATGAATAAAATTCACGCTATGCATTGTTTTCCTTCAGTTTGTATGACAAATAAAAATTGATGGTGCAGGGGTTTCAACAGTCAGGATTTCGCAAATTCTATGGCCCTTCTAACGATCTAGTTTGCTAATACAACCTATCATTGGGTCAAATGCTGTTTGACGTGTTTCATGCCCATTGTTAGGCCGTTTTTGGCACACTGATTTTGACCACAGGCGCCCGAAGTGTGGATATCTTGTATAGATCTTATGTACATACTCCCACCCCCTAGAATGAAATTATTTTATAAAGAACCAAAACTGTATCCAAAATATGTTATTTCCCAACCGATAATCCTCATAAGTCATTCTGAATAGTCAGTTTGTACCTACTGTAAGCTTTAAATATGACCACGTTTGAGATACTAATGCATATATTAGTCACTGTCTATTCAAAAATTTAAAAATAGACAAATAATTAAAAAAAAAATCGCAGATCTCACATTGAAAGCCTGACGAAAAGATGTGGATCGAACATTCCTAAGTTCACATGGCTTGTCAACCTCCACACTCCATAAGTCTTTGTCTTGGTTACGGCCTGTAACCAGATAGGCTGATTCCGATCTCAGCGATCTCGCCGGTGTGTATTGTGTAGTCAGTTCTGACAATCCAGGAGCCAGTTTGTGAAGACACTTGTTTTCACCATTTTCTTTTTTCTTTTTCTTTATACATTAAATCCAACTGTCAAGAGTTTATAATGTTGTAATTTGATTTTCCCGAGTTCAGATTGACTCCAAAGGCAGATAATGAGGATGAAGCTGTTTATTTGAATTTGTACATTCATGAACGTCAGTGAACAAATGCTATGAAGCCAGGTGCGTAGCTGCGTATACACAAATATACACAAAATTTAGGCCTATGCTCGGTGCTTATGGCCTTTGAGCAAGGAGGGATCTTTATCGTGCCACACTTCCTGTGACACGGGACCTCGGTTTTTGCGGTCTCATCCGAAGGAACGTCCCATTTAGTCGTCTCTCACGACAAGCTAGGGTACTGGGGACATATTCTACCCGTATCCCCATGGGGAAGTTGAATTTCAAATCATTAACATCATGTCGAATATCGCTTTAATTATGTACACCATACAACTGTATGTACAAAAAAAAAAAAAAAAAAAAAAAAAAGTCCGGAAAACTGATAATTCATGCCATTTTTCTTAGTAAATTGATGAAAAATCAATGGACCGAAATAAAATTCGAACTTGATCTGTAACATTTTATGGCAAAGCAATATATGTACCAAATATGAAATGAATATCTGAAAGAACAGAGAGAAAAAATGTGGAAAACTGATTTGCAGCCCCTCATGGACAGACAGACTGACAGACATAACGCAAGCTTCGTTGGTAGGGGACTAATAATGAATAAATCATATCCCGTGACATTACAATTTACAGGCGCGAAGCTTAACCAGAAAGAAAATGAAATGTACACGCAAAATACGGCCGCCTGGAGGTCCTGGTTTTACGAATAAAATCATTCTTCATTTTTTAAGTGCATAGGCCTAGTTGATAATTTAAAAATTCAAAAAGGACTAGATTTGATTGAATGGGCATTATGCTGTTGATTGATAATTACTTCTTTAAGATATGTAGGCCTCGAAAATGTTACACAGCCGCCAACTTTATTTCGCCTACATGCAGTGTACACGTCACACAAAGAGGAAATTGACGTCATTAATCATTAGGCTATTCATATACAGTGCTGATAACCACAGGTGCTTGTGGACAGGACTTCCGGTACCCCCCTTCTTTTATTTTTAAATGTTCAATTCCTTGGGTATTTCGGACGTATTTTTGATAAAATATGTAACTTCAGAGTTTATCTATTTCAATGGAATACACAAATCTCGCATAGAAACCGTTTTTAAAAATGTCATATCACCGATCATAATATTATGATCGGTGATATGACATTTTTAAAAACGGTTTCTATGCGAGATTTGTGTATTCCATTGAAATAGATAAACTCTGAAGTTACATATTTTATCAAAAATACGTCCGAAATACCCAAGGAATTGAACATTTAAAAATAAAAGAAGGGGGGTACCGGAAGTCCTGTCCACAAGCACCTGTGAATGTGTGTGGTAAGCTTGCATTTCAATAGCTAAACTTATATTGTATATAAAATGACACCATTGGGGATTTTAGAAAATACTATATGCACAATGTCATGACCAAGTGCACAACTTTTGTTAATGTAGAGCACTCATGAAGACTTATTTCGTTCAGCCTCAGCTCTGGAAAAATCGAAATGACATATTTATGTTGTAAGGATAACTGTATAGCGAAATATTAAACATTTTCCATAAAACAACCTAATTATCACAAGAATATTTTTAGCGTTAAAATGGATTTTTTTAGATACTATCAAAAATCGTCGACATTGTCAGAATTTCCTCTGTCTTGTTTCGAATATTTTATGAATTTTTATGCTAAATTAAATTGATGATTTTCAAGATCATTGAAAAGACGACCAAGATCATTTTATGTATGTCTTAACAATTTTAGCATATACTTGATAACTGCACCGTACGGGGATAATTTGTTTTGAAACTTTCTAGACCTATGCAGTGGCGGAAAAAGGGGGGGGGGGGACTCGGACGCACCGGGTAGATTAAAAAAAAATTTGGAGAGGGGTGGCACCCAAAAAATTTCAAATTTAAGGTAAAACATGGCCTCTTGTCTAGGAAAAAAATAATAGATAATCAATCGACTTTTCCCACTCTTAGAGATCTTTTGACTTATCAATTTTATTGGTAAAAACCCGTAGAATTTGTGTCATTTTATTAATTTCAACTCATTAAAAATTACAGAAAATAGTAAAAACATCTTAAGACTAAGCTAACAGAACCAATTCTGTATGATAATCAAATACCGATCACAAGGTCATAAGCATGTATTCAAGTTTTATAAACCATGGATGTACTTTACATATTAATCAAGAAAATCTACAAGAAATGAAAAATAAGAAAATTAACAGTGTTCGTAAATTTTGATCTTAGTCGTAAGATATTTTGTGAATAAGGGCCCTGACTCCCTGTCTCATGAAGTTGCGCTTCTTAACTTCAATTCCTGGATCCACTCCTGATACATGTATGTGCATCAAGCGGCAAGCCACACTTTTTTGTATGTATATGTTCATGTATTATATGGGTTTATATTATGGAAGTAGTTTGAGGTACAGTACAAATAATTGGGCATAAGTGAGTCATCATTTCATTTTTTTCACTATATTTCATTGAAAAATGTCTTTAAAAAACAAACCAAAAGTTAAAACTATTGCAGCATTGCTTGTAACTCATTTTTAGGGATATTATATATATATATATATATATATATATATATATATATATATATATATATATATATATATTGTAGTTTCTTCACATAATTTTGAAATAATTTTATCTGTAGATGTTGCGGTAAAATCACACATCAAATATAGGGAAAGAAAATTTGAAGAACTGTGCATAATATGTGGGGGGAAAAATCATGAATATTGTTACTAAATTGACCTCACAATAATCTCAAATAAGAAAGTGTTTTCTCAATGAAATATATAGTGAAAAAATGAAATGATGTCTCACTTATGGCCAGGTACTGTAGTTTAATCGATGCATTACAAACAATCTAATACATGTATTCCTATTTTGTACTTTGTAGTTTAACTTGTTTATCACAACTGAAAGTATGTGCTTTTATCAAGAAGAAAAATTGCCTCAGTGTCTGGTAATCAATAGGTAAAAAATAAAATATTGTACAACGTGTTGTTATATTTTATTTTATTTTTTACCTATATATATATAGGTTTCTTTTATTCGCTCAAATCATTCACAATGCGACATGAGGTACATGACTTGATTTCGTAATTATATAAACAATATTTCCAAGGATATGTTCATTAGCACAAAATAGAGGTGGGGGCATAATGCATGCATACAAAGAAATTGGGACATTTAATAAATATACATGTTAGGTAGGACAGTAGATATCTCCTGAATTTTAGAAATAAAACATAGTTTTTTAATGTTTAAAGTTTGAAGTTGTCATTGATTCTCTGAATTTCAGTGTATTTGGTAGATGCCAATATCTAGAAGCCGTAAAGTGGATAGGGATTGACATTCTAAGATAAAGTGGTATTCGTCGGCTTTACCAGTATTACAGACTGTGCAATTTCTATCAATTGCTGGAATTCCATACCACCTACCTGGCTACCTCTATGGGAAGATGGTGGTTTGTTGTTCTGAATTTAACAAGAGGATTCCCCCAACTTATAGAAGGGAATTACCGCCTTAATTACCGATAGGCATCCTTCCTGTATTTTTAATTCTAACTTTGGTTTTACTATATGACATTTTTAATTCCATGTTACCTTATAACATTTCATTTTCCATTCTTAATTTTATATTTTACTACATGACCTCCTTTCTTCCATGTCACATTATCATATTTCAATTTTCTATTTGCTTTCGTCTTGCTTCAAGTCATTCTTATATCTTGATTATAATTTATGACATCTTAAGAATTTACAACCTGACTTTTTTTTTTATCCAGATCCAATCTGTATTTTCGCTTCCTTTACTAATCCCATTATGCTTCATTGCATTCATCATTTTGTGCCTCATTATTAGTCCCCTACCGACGAAGTCGAAGGGGACTTTAGGTTTGCGCTCCGTCCGTCCGTCAGTCCAGTTTTTCGCACTTTTTTCTTTGTTCTTGCACATATTTGTTTTATATTTGGTATGTTGCTTTGCCATAGCAAATTACAGATCAAGTTCGAATTTCATCTCGGTCCGTTGATTTTTCATTAAGTTATGGCCCCTGGACTTGGAAAAATAGCATGAATTATCAATTTTCCGGACTTTTTTTGTTGTTGTGCTTGCAGATATTCATTTGATATTTGGTACATTACTTTGCCATAACAAGTTACAGATCAAGTTTTAATTTCGTCTCGGTCCGTTGATTTTTCATTAAGTTATGGGCCTTGGGCTTAGAAAAATAGCATGGATTATCAGTTTTCCGGACTTTTTTGGTTGTGCTTGCAGATATTCATCTGATATTCGGTACATTACTTTGCCAAAACAAGTTACAAATCAAGTTTGAATTTTGTCTCGGTCCGTTGATTTTCATTAAGTTATGGCCCTTGGACTTAGAAAAATAGCATGAATTGTTAGTCTACATCCAAGCTCCTCATCTTCGTAGATGCAAGGTGAAGATAACGAACAGTGATCAATCTCATAACTCCTACAAGCAATACAAAATAGATAGTTGGGCAAACACGGACCCCTGGACACACCAGAGGTGGGATCAGGTGCCTAGGAGGAGTAAGCATCCCCTGTTGACCGGTCACACCCGCCGTGAGCCCCATATCCTGATCAGGTAATACACTCATTAAGACTTCTAGCACAGTAATACAACAATATAGCTAAATTATTCATGATATCCTACATGTCACAGTTTATTGACTTGGTTGAAGACCTAAACCTAATTATAAATTTGTCTTTTTTCTTGGTCTAGTCTCTATTCGAATAGTAGTTGATTTCCAACCATTCCTATCCTGGTTCCCCAATTTTCCCTTTTACTATAATCTACATAATGAACTTTGTTTATTGTTGTGGTACAGTGATTTTTGCAACAGGTAGGGAATTACATGTATGTATTGCCATGCAATACTCTCAGAATGTTACACTAGAGGGCGCTGTCTTCGCTATATAAGAACTGCTCCCAGGATACGAAACTAAGTTGTACGACTTGTGGAGAACAACTCACTTCCCACGAGAACAATGAGTTAGAGCCCTGCTCGTGCCATGGCAGCGTTAAACCTAAGACCTAAACATAACTAGTGATTGCTCCTTCGCCAAACGCTCGATATTTAGAAGTGAGAATCACAGGTCTTTTGGATATGACCTTAAAAACAGAGGTCCCGAGTCGCAGCTAGCGTTGGTACGTCTAAGAACACTAACGTGACTAAATTTATGGTACTTCACCTACAATGTGAGTGATGCATGTCTCAGTATGAGTGAAAAAATTTCGACGGGACGTAAAACAAAACAAAAAACCCATAGCCAATTGCTAAATCGGTTGGGAATGTTGGAGGAGGCTGGGTTCTTTTCATCGATGTAATCTGACATTTCCACTCTCACCTCACTACTCTCATAAAATATGAAAGGGGGGGGGGGGGTAGCTGGGGGCAAGCGGCCAAAAAAATAAATAAAAATTAAGACTTCTACAGCCACCCCACTGATGTACCTCGATCCACCCCAACGATGTACCTCCATGTATTTTTTTTTCTGCGAGAGAGTACTGATCCTCTTCATTTAATCACAGGGGCTAAGCCCGTTTTGGGCCCGAACTCTGCGATACCATAAATATAGTTCGGGCTTAACCCCTGTGCATGTAATCATAGTCTTTTAAGCAAATAGACGATGATCTGCGCATGCTTAGTAGTCAGCTGAGAGGGTTAAGCTTTCGGACATACCCCGCTTTCAGAAACGCAATCTAGGCCCATATGAATATTGGCATACCTTAGTAGGACTAATTTACGCTCAAGTATACGTCCTTTTGAAAAATGGGCCCCTGAAGTCGTCCAACTGTCAGTTTCGTATCCAGGAGTATAGACGCGACGTCGTAACTTGTTTACAGAAACAAGTGTCCGTGTCCGGGAGAAGTTGCTGTACGTGTCCTATCTCTGGCCTAATAATGAGACATAAAATGACGAATGCAATGGAGCATAATGGGATTAAAAAGGATAGCGGAACTACACGTTGAATCTCGATAAAATCAAAAATGCCAGTTTGTTTGTAAAGAGTCACAATGGTTTGAATTGAAATTCTAGTAATTTACACGTCTGTCTGTGGTGGAAATTGAGACCAACCTCGTTTTCAACTTAGTTTGTGCTGGATCAGTTCCCAATTCTTGGGGAGGGACAAAATTTTGACATGCACAATTTGTCCCGTTTTTGACGTTTCGATTTTGAATGTACCAGTGTTGATATTTTTTGAAAGATTTCATTCCTGTAATAATATTGCGTTAAAAAAACTCGATTTGATCTTCAAATTCAAACACTAAGTAAATAGTTTATGATTTTCACATTAATAATTTTAAATTTCTAATTGATACTTTTACAAATTAATTCATGCATGTATAATGTATTTGAATAATTGAAAACCATGAGCAAATTCATGCAAAATATTTATATCTGTCTGTACATTGTGCGTACACTTTCTGTAACGGTAAAGAAGGAAATGCAATCGACCAGACCAAGATTCGAACCTAAGACGTCATTATTTCTGGTGTCAAACAGGTGCTTGACCACCGTTGGAACTACAGTATTTGTGTATGTGGTTTTTGTTGTTGTTGTATCACACAGTTATTTATCTTGTCGGACAGTTGAACCGGTTTGATTCATTGATTTGTACGTCTACCCTTTGATATTTTCTAGATTCCAAAACAAACACACTTCCCTGTGCAGAAAGCAAAATGCCTAATTTTTAGATAAAGATGAGAGAGAGAGAGAGAGAATTGACTGTATATGTCTGAAATGTATTTTTCTCAAAGGGATTAATGTTAAATATCTATAACAGATATTTCTCATATCTTGTCAATTTTCAAAATTCTTTTGGTGAATCACTGTGTATGTTAATTATCTTTCATTTGATACCAAGTTTTGTATTACACACATTTAACAATGAATTCTTGGAAAAACAATTAGGGCTTTTATGGGTGGGATACCTTAAGAATGTACTGGTATGATCCTTTACATATAGTCTCTGTCATGTAATGGAATGTAGCATGGAGTTCTGTGCAGCTGTGACTTCACTTGCACTTTACCAGTTGCACCGTGCAGACTTAATTTTAATGTCAGTTTTCTCTGTCATAATAAGGACATGATAAAAAGCTGTATTTCTCATCGGTACTTATGCATCACGCATAGCAATAAAGATTTAAATTTCATCGATCGATTTTTATAAAAGTGAATTACATACATAAGTGTACCATTAGAGCAGTCACATCAAGGTGGGTTTTTTTTTGGTGATCTCATCACTGTATTGATGAACGTGCAGCTAGCTCACGAGTGGGACAATTTACAATCATGGATCATTATGTTATAAGCAAATGTTTACATTTCCAATGTCTTTGCCTTTGATATCACTACAAATGTGTAATGATAACAATTTCCACGGACGTGAATGCAATTGTAAACAATGCGCGTATGAATACAGATAATTATAGTACTTCTATTTTAACGGCTGCGAATTCCGACAGATATGAAACTTTAAGTAGAATGTAAGTTGCGTCGCAATTCCCATCATGTATTTTGAAATTATATATATATATATATATATATATATATATATATATATATATATCAGAAAATCGAAGAAGGTCGCATATGACGTCACTGTACCACTGAATCAACTACATGTACCTTACTAATATCAACGAGATTTTTTTGCAATCAGGACTTCGGTTTCAATCCGTATTGTGACTAATTATCGGAATATGTCAGAAAACTTGCTAACTATTTGAATTAAAATTCATAAGAAAGATGAATCTCTATACATTGGACACATGCGATACAGAGAAGTATTAGCTCATAGATCAATAATAAAGTGTGGTAATTGATACTTTGACATACATGTATATGTATACTGTGCAAACGATATCTGTAAAAGTACATGAAGGTATGAACTGACGCTTCACGTTGGCATACTTCTAGAAGCACGTTAGGTACATGTAACGACTGTTCATCGCCAGCACTCGGCATCTGACCTTAAAAGACTCGATGGATGTTAGAAAGATAATTAAGAACTTTCATTATAAACATTGACCCAATTATTCGTTGCTGTCTTGGGATGAGTAAAATATACTCACTTGGAGTTAAACAGCAATTCAGTGTAAAAAAAAAAATCCTTTCCCGATCTTTCTTACAGAAGAACTGCATGCCCATGCGTGGATATTCCCCAGGGCTATTATCCAAGAAGTCTATGCCAAGACAATTTTATAGCCATATATTTTCATTGAATTTACATTCAGTGTTTTTTTCGCAGATAGAAGCGATGATAATCTTACGGAACTTCGACAGCTCTGTAGTAACCATTAGTGATACAATATCCACTAGATTTCTGTCATTCATGATCAAAATTCACGTCCACTAATGATATAGAATAAAAGGTTACTACACAGCATTTAGCTTTTGAGGTCATGACAAGGAAGATTAGAAAGAACATCGTAGACTAACGATATTTTCTCTCGATTGCGTATGTGCTGTTGTACCATGATCAATATTCCGGTAGTTATCAGCCAATCCAGTTTATCTTGTCACAAATAAAAACAAGAAAATGCAGTGATTTGTTTTGATTAGTGCATTTAATCAAGAATGGGAAGCATGTTAAAGGGACATTAGCTGGCAATTAAGAGGTAAAAACTTTTGAATTCTGAACCGTGATTAAAATGCTGGAATGCGTTGAAAAATGAAGACGAATGTCAGCTCTTAACATCCGATAGAATTTATGAGTATTACATTTGTATGTAAACTTTCTCCGCAATGAATTATTTACCTTCATACAATAATGTTTACAACTATCATTGTTTCTATATAAACAAAAGAAATTCTAATTTCAAAATTGCAAGATGTATGAATTTTAATATGTGAGTCAGTGATGAATTTTATATACTGTAAAGTTGTGTAATGTTCGGCAAATTTGACTTATATTTGGTCTCGTACAATATTTTCTGTGTGGGTATTCTTTTCTTACACAAAATGAAATTCATCTGTAGTCTTTGTTTCATCACATAAAACAGTTAAAAACACATAATCTTTCGTTACATGATATGCTAAACCATCGGCCAGTCTCTACTGGGAGGCGATGGTTCGTGGTACGAAATTTCAAAAAGATGCTGCTGAGTTTCTTGGGTAGATTTTCCAGATAGGTTTCTAGACCAAAATATATCTTTAAAGATTCTGTACATTGTACCCTTGGAAGAACTAAAACCATCACTTGACCACGTCTGGACAAATTGATCCTTAAGACTTTGTTTTACAGCGTATGTTATCCACTAGATCGGTGATACCACATATCATAAAGTCCACATAAATTCAGAATTCTATGAATACATTCAAGCCATGAATTTTTAAATGTGCCATTATAGTACTGTGTATGAACATTTGTAAAGAATACGATACCGACAATCTTATTTTCTTGACTAGACGTTAATTTGATCCAATAAGAAATCATTTCTCAAGGCTTAGCTTTTCAAAAAGAACGTGATCGGGGAAATACAATGCCTAGATATTTGAATGCTGCAATGTCAATAGATATTTTATATGCTTAACCTCTTTAAATGGAGATGAAGTAACAATATTTTCCATTAATCCGTACTTTTGAAATCAAGCGAAAATCGTGGACTTTGAATTAAGATTTTAACAAAATCATTTTGCCAAAAGAAGACTCGACAATCACAGGAATTGCTTGTAAATATACAATAAATTACATTCCCGTGGGGATCCGGTTTAGAATAGGTCCTCAGTACTCCTTGCTTGTCGTAAGAGGTTAGTAAAAGGGTCGGTCCTTCGGATGAGACCCCAAAAACCGAGGTCCCGTGTCACAGCGGGTGTGTCACGATAAAGATTCCTCCCCGCTCAATGGCCATACGCACCGAGCATACATGTAGGTCTAAATTTTTGCAGCCCTTCACCGGCAATCAACGTCTCTATACGAGTGAAAAATTTTCGAGAGGGACGTTAAACAAAATAGAACCGACCGATCAATCAATCCGATGGAGACAGTTACATGTAAATGGAATAATTTTGACAGAAATTTAAGAACATGTACAATGTGAGATTGTAATAGTATTAGTGATGAATTCATTATTTTATGGAATAACTTTATGTTTCTACCGAAAAGATTTAATGTAAAAAACCCAATTATTACTTGCAATCAGTTGTAAAAAGTTCCGGAAGAGTAGACAGCATTTCTAAATAAATTTTGACAATGATTCTACATTGCTTGTATTCATGAGCTCATCAATAGAAATTTCATTCATTCGTTCAAACCACTTTATATAAGATACATGGGGTACATTAGATATACATACATTTGAGGACGAATAATTATACAAGGTACACGTAGGGGAAAGGTATTTACATTTTTCTTCTTTAAGAAATTTTTTTTACATGCTCGTCTATTTTTATTGGTGTGGGTTGGGTAGGTGGGTGTGTTTACATGTATATATAATTATATAGATCTGCCAGATCGAACCAGTGATCTAGTTTCTGAATTAATAAAGAATTGGAATTGAATTGGCCATAATTATTTATGACAATCTTACTGTAACAATTTCGAAATTTTAGTAAAATCGAATGGACAGCGGCCATACTTGTGACAACCTTAGCGATGCATGTGGGACCTATTTAATCCCCGTTTGGAAAAAGGGAGAATTGAACGTATTATCTAACATTAGTTCCCGATTAAAATAGACACGCCGTTTCTTTCTGAATAGGTTCGAATCCCGGCCGCGACAGACCTAAGTCGTTAAAACAGGTAGTGACAGTTCCATCGCCAAACGCTCGGCATCAGGTGCGAATGTCACGGGTCCTCGGAGATGACCTTAAAAACGGATGTCCCGTGTCGCAGTAGAAACGCTAAAGAACCCTCACTGCTCAAAGGCCGTAAGCGCCGAGCAAAGGCCTATATTTGAAGTTCCTCACCGGTCTTGTTGACGTCTCCAAATGAGTGAAAAATTCTCGAGCGAAACGTTAAGTAAGATACAATCAATCAATAATCAATCAATCCTTCTGAAAGTAGTACATCCTGCATCTTGTTCCATTCTGAAATGTATTCTCTTTTATATGGCTGGGAATCGAGGCTTCACGAAGGACTTTTAACATTTGGGTGTCTTGAAATCAACAAACGAAATGTAAATGAATCAGACGGCCACTCTACCTAGAGCAAGGTTGATTAAGAATCACGCGATATCAATATCAGTAAAAGACGAACGCAAGAAATTCTAATCGGCTTAGAGTTGTCCAATCGATAAGAAAAGTTATCGGCGAACAATACACAATATGTGATTTGAAAACACCATTTCCTCTCCATAGGAGTAGTCACCAAGCGAGCTGATAAATTAATCAAAGAGGGATCATAGCACTTCGTCATTTTCTAGTGTCAGTTGTGGCTGACTTCCTCTCTAAACACAAATGTACAAGTCAATCATATAATCTGTCCTTTTAAAGTTTTTATACGTGAGGCTGTAGATCGCGAGTTCAAGTCCCACAGACTAACATCGCTTTTAGTTTTCCTATTATGACTTCACAATAAAACTGCATTTTCCACTAAAAATGACCGTAAGCGCTGAGCACAGGCCTAGATTTTGCAGCCCTCACCGGCCATGGTGACGTCTCCATATGAGTGCAAAATTCTTGAGTGGGACGTTAAACAATATACAATCAATCAATCACTAAATAAGGTAAATTTCTGACACATATATCTATATGCCCACCTTCGACGGGTCGTATTGTGGTACATTGTATGGGCTTTTTCGTCTGTCCGTTTTGTGTCTTGGCCATTATGATATCTTTAAGACTGAGGCTTAAGACTATCAAACCTAGTCAACTGATGCATAGTGGGGCATATTGTCGTGACCAAACATAGGTCGCCATAGCCGCCTGGAATTCTATGGGTCATATCTTGCACACTGTGAAGTCTACAAAATGTAGGACTATCAAACTGCATGTGGGGTGGGGTGTCACGGTCCATAGGTAGGTTACTGTGGCCTCATTTTGAAATTTTATGGGTAGACGTAAATAAATCGTGTTCGGGCCATGTCTTTCACACCGTAAAACTCAGTTTCGCCATTTGGTGAAACCTGGCCGGATTTTTTCGGAACCCCCCCCCCCCCAATTAAAACCCCACTATTAGTCGAATTTTGGATCTAAGTCTGAGATTTTACTCAAATTCTGACTGCTCAAAAAACAGAAAACGCAAACTTCAGTTTTAGATGATTTTTTTTTGAGAAATCCAAGCCTGGTGTCAAAATCTAAAAGTAGGTCATGAGGATGGACGCTTGGAATTCTATAGCTATCCATGGTCATATTGTTTTGGGGTCATATTTTTCACATTGTGGGGCCTAGAATCCATTTGGTGCATCTTTTGATGCATAGTGAAGTCGTGTACAGTTAGTATCTTGTATTCACCAAGGCCGGATCTGGAGGGATGATTCAGGGCTGACATGTACAATACCTCTCTTTGGATGTCACTTTGCTAATGTAACCAACCTTTCTGGTTAGAAAAAGTAACACATGCAGCACCCCCCTTTAAAATTTTCTGGATCCGCTCCTGAAGTTTTATTGAGGTGTACTCTAACCACGGGACGTTGGTGCATTATAAGTCTACAAAATTTAATCTTTCTTGCATTTATCATTAATCATTTCTTTGCATAAATATACTCTTGTTTAGGCCATTTGTTTTATATATCAAATGGAGAAACACATTCAGCATGTCGATGGTCTGTCATCTCCAATCTGAAATTTGAGTGCAACAAGTTGTAGTCAGAAACATCATGCCTCAAGAATTTTGGGTCACTAACTTTGATGGAGGGTTTGATCAGCGTTCCAATTTGTTAACTCGGGTTTTTTTTTTTTTTTTGTTTTTTTTTGTCACTACCGTTGATCAACTAAGCATATATATAAACGCACTCCACTCCATTCAAATAAAAAACTTAATGTGGTAACACAAAGTGAATAGTGGTACAAAGGTACACGCTACCTACGACAAGCGCTTTGAACAAGATGGCAAACGATTTTAAAAGGATGAAATGACTTTTTGAATTGAAACAAGATTTTTAAAGATTTATTCTTAATGTTATGGTACAAGAACTTAAATTACGAGAAGTGAATACATATCCTCCGTATAGATGATGAATGTCGTCTTGAAATAGAAATTCTCTTAATCTTCAAATTCTTCCACTCGTTCAGCACTTACAAATTTCAAGATTTGGTCATTAGCTGATATAAGAATTGTATCCTCGTTTGAGTTTTGCTTCCAAATTGTTTGAGTAGTGTGTAAAATGATTAGATTTAACAACAGTGTAAACCTTGAACTATTAATTGTAGTGCCAGGATGTCCACACCGAGTTTATAACAACATCTTGACTCATATGCTAAGACATGTAGGTCAATGAGCTCTCACTATATCAAGGATAACATGAAAATAAAAACACATACACCACAAATAAAGTAAATGTTTTCAAATATTTAGCTCAATGTTTTTCGAATGTAGTTGCTAAAGTAGACTGTTAAAATATGGTTGATATTGTAGCATACTACTATTTGTATTTGTGCCATACTTCAAAGGTACTTTCTACAATTCACAACATGGTAAGACATAGGGACAGTTAAAAAGCGCGAACATTAGCGAAGTAACTATACGAACAAACAGGCGGTTTACCATATCCTTCTGGAACTCCGATGTGAGGGGATACTTTACCCAGTCCATTGAGTGTTTGTTTGTTCACCACAGGAATGGTGTCTTTGTTCAGTTTCCTAGATTACCGGTTAAATGTGTAGTCACTGAAAGGAAATTCCGAAATTTTGCGTTTGCTAGATTTAAGCTACAGCTTTCATTCAAATGTTGACAGAACTTTTCTGGGTAGCCTTGTGCTTACTTCGCAACCAGACGACCCGAGTCTCGATCCCAGCGCCAAGTCAAACCTAAGATGTTTGACGTGGGTAGTGACTTTCATCGTTAGGGATTTTGAAATGTCTTGTGTACGATCCAATTTATGGCATTTTTTGAAGAAAAAAATAATGGTATTTAGAATTAGCTTTTCAAGGTTGATATAAAAGGTCAATGTTATTGAAAGGTGATTCATAAATTCTTTATGTGCAAACGTTTGTCACATTTCTTCTTCGTTTTTTTTTTTCTTTTTTGTAGTAAACTTCCAGAGATGAGATCTTTCATAAAGATCTAAGTTTGTTTTGGTTCTCAAGAAGAAACTCTTAAGATTTGATATATAAGTCCCATATGAAAATGTTAAATTCATATTGGTCTACAAGGGCTTTGGAATTAAGGAATGGAAAAAAAAACATGATTGGGGTGTCCCCCTCCTTCATTGTTTTATACACCTCAAAACGGCCGAACAGAGATTTCATTATAAATATAAGCAAATATTACTGTGGCAAAGAACATAAAGAAATCGTAGTCAGTCATTCCAAACTGCATTATACCAACAACAAACAATTAAAAAAAAAAAAATGAAAAATTTAATGGGTAATAACTTTCCTGTCCAGCGAAATGTCACGGTGGGCCCTACCATTTTGATTTGTTTTGCTTCGAACTCGAGATTATGATAATTTTGTCTTCTACATTACATATATCGCCATATGCTTGCTGCATATTTTAAGAGTTTTTGACATCGATATAGATCACATTACACGTTTTATTAAAATCCACTCCGAAAGGTGAGCCCAGCATTTACATGATTATGACGAAGTTTTCAAGACAGCGTCAAATCACTGTGACGCTAGAGAAGAAAAAAAAAACAACTTTATATACCACCGTAATTCAATATTCTCTAAATATACCGCTAAAAAGTAATCTGATTAACCAGAATAGCGCCATTAGAATGATGGAGCGGATCAAAGATCTGGTTTTAATCAGATGGAGTAAAATGACAATTTTCTGTGGGAAAATGTGCTTTTTAGCAAAATACAAATAGGTCATCTTCATCCAATGTTGGACGCACAGGGAAGACTTTGTAAGTATCTGTCATTGGATTTTACATAATTTGCAAATTTACACTTTGTTAAGTATCTGCCATTAGATTTTACATAATTTGCAAATTTACACTTTGTTAAGTATCTGCCATTAGATTTTACATAATTTGCAAATTTACACTTTGTTGTGGTGTATTCTGCTGAGACATAAATGTTTAAATCTCAACTTCCCAAAAAAGAAAAATTTAGTACTTTGCTGTTGAAGAAAAGTTATATATATATATATATACAGCGACCTGCGGCACCCACCGCCTAGCAAGACTGTCACACCAGTGCGTAAGTCCACTCGGCCACAACGACTTATATATATATATATATATATATATATATATAATAAACTCTAAACATATTTCAACAAAGTGTTTAGAGTTTTTTCTGTATTTTACTTCCAAAAGAGAGACTTTTTGAATATATATATAATATACTTATATATACCTGCGGAACCAAATCTCCTAGCAGCATGTAACCAGCGCTCTAGATCGCTCGACCATCTCGGCAAGACTGCCTAAATGGTAGACTGCCTCGCAAGCTCGGTCCGTCTACACGCCAAAAAACTCGGTCGTCATATTTTCCCATACAAAGTCTATAACCTATAATTATTACTACAGTAACTTGATCCGAAGAGTCGGATCACGTCGAGTTGACAGGCGCGGATCATCAGATCAAACGAGACGCGACGCGTCGAGTTTGATCTGATGATCCGCGCCTGTCAACGAGACGTGATCCAACTCTTCGGATCAAGTTACTGTAGTAATGATAAATTTATTATATACCCCCTTATGCAATTTGAATCCACATTTATAAGATAATAAATATAATCCAAATTATCAAAGATACAGACATACAGTGAAATTACATTTTGTGTACGCAGTTTTGTTTGTGACATGGTCAATATTTTCCACAAAAAAAACGTCTCGGTGATGCATTGTGACGTCATTGTGACGGCATCAGTTTCAGAGGATACTGATACGGAATCCGAAAACCACGGTGTGTGATCCGGAAAACCGGATCACACGCTGTGAAATTCACATTATCACGCCTCAGACAAAATTGTTGAAATCTAATTGGTCAGATCTTGGTCACATGACGCCGTGAAAAAAACCGTATCATGCGAGTAAAATCCGTATTGGGCGAGTAATTTTATTTATCGTCGGGTTCGACTTGCAGCCGTGTCAAAAGGAAAGACATTTGACTAAGTTGTATGATATAGACCCCCCACATACACAGTTAGAGGTCTTCGACGTGATAAATTCGTTACACAGTTAGTTAGTGACCTGATACGGAAAAATACATGGTGTGAAAAGAAAACCCGTATCGGGCTCGGCTTCGCCTCGCCCGATACGGGTTTTCTTTTCACACCATGTATTTTTCCGTATCAGGTCACTAACTAACTGTGTAACTAATAGTATCAAAGAAGATACATTGTTGGGTATATAATAAAGTTATTTAATAATATTCAATCTGCTGTATTCTTAGGGATATATATACCAGGTACATGTAATACTGAAATAATAGCTCATCACCGGGTTCAACGCAACATTGGTGGGTTTTGTTTTGTTAGTGTGTGTGCGTGTGTGTAAATCGTTATGCAGATAAGTATTTTATCATATCAAATATTTCCCTCAATTTAACATATATCCGGGGGAAAATGTATGTAAAAGTTTGTCGGTTTGTACTATCTTTCTATTGATGCTTCTCAATGACAGAAATGACTCGTGGAACTGGAGTTCTTCAATTTGTGGAAATAATATTTAGCCACTTGCAAACTGTGCACGTACTTATGTACGACGCTTAAGATGTCAGTGATACACTTGAGTTGAGAATGATTTTCGAACTTTTCTTTGCCATTCACCTTAATTTTTTTGTCAAGTTGTATGAGAGGGGGAAATATTATTATACGATTAAATCATTCAGATTTTTTTCAAAGCTTTTTTTTTTTTTTTTTTTTTACATCGGTGTATTTTAATTTAAACAATATTTTATTATGTATAATACATAAAAGGATTGGACAACAGGCGTTGCCTATATGAGCCCTCTCCATCGGTGTATTTTGTCTCCAAAGTTATTCATTTAATATACGAATGTGCCTTGTGGTTTGTTTCCTGGCTATTTAGACCATGTTTTCCCTTTTCTTTCAAAATTTCTTTATTCAAAGATTCAATAATTCGTATGTAAAGCCTGTTCCAATAATGTATTTATCCTGCTTTTCAGTCATGAGGAAAAAAGTCAACCCACTGGCTTTAAAAAGCAAAGCTCGACGAAGACGAAGAACCACACCCAATGTACTCTGTTTCCCTCATGCTGAATCAGAGGATGTCAAAAAGCGTTCATTATATACAATAATAATGATGATAATACTTTATTATTGCACGCACTATTCTTCCCCAGGGCCTTCCACTTGATACATACAGTTATATACAAAAATAATCACTTAAAACAGTCTCAAAAACATGAGCACAAGGTTATGTAACTAGATTCAGTCTATATCACTTAATATTATTGAATATCAATAATACACTATCACAAAATCCAATATTCCAGATTGCGATTAAAACACAAATGCATAGAAGTTATATACGAGAAAAAAAAAAGCATGCTTAAATAGTGGTACGGCAGCTGATAATGAATTTTTCTACATTATTTTTAAAAATATGTTGAGACTGAGAGAGCCTTATGTTTTGTGGTAGTTTGTTCCACAGGTTCACACCTGAGTATTGTAAAGAGGTCTTGAATAATTACGTGTTAAACTTTGGTAATCGATGATCGTGATTTTATTAAGATCGCAGACGATAAGAAACAAAGGATTGGAATTCAAATAACACTCACCAAAATAATCGGGAGCTAAACCGCGAAAATTTTTAAATGATAAAATATATTTGTGTAAATCAACTAGCTCATAAACTGTCAGCCAATAAAGTTTATCAAACAATGGTTTTGAAGAGGAATCTGGACTTGCATCCAGAATTATCCTAACAGCTCTTTTTTGTAACTTACATGTAAATATTCTTTCCATACCAAGTTGGATATATTACCCCAAACAGTCAAGCAGTAGTTAATAGGTGGCATAATATATGCACTGTAATAGAGCTTTCTGGTATGTAGGGGTAGAAACTTTTTTATCTTGCGTAGTGTAAATAATTTGTAGTTTACTTTTTTGCATACTGAGTTAATATGATTGGTGTAAAGTAATTTATCATCAATGTGTACACCATGAAGCTTCTCAGTCTGAACATTTTGAGTTGAATTATTTTTATTTTTAGCAACAAGTTTTAAATTTCGGTCTTCTAATTTTTATTTTCTTTGCTGTGTACCCATAGGCATACATTTTGTTTTATTTACGTTTAGCACTAAAATGTGCACTCCGAAAACGTATTCGAATACTATTAGGTGTTTAAGTAAACATTCACCATAGATCTCTGCCGCTACACTTAGTATACCGCGCAACCCCGAAACCCCGGTCTCCAGGAGTTAGAGACTGTACATACTGCTTTGGAGGAGATGCATTCTTTGACAGAAAAAATGTATTTACTATTAAACTAGAAGTGTCCTAACGGGTATTTGGTAACACACTCATCCTCAGATCGATTTCCATGCCAAATTATATAAATAAATAAAAATAGAAATTAAAAAAAAATAATAAGAAAAGCGAAACCGCGTTCCAGCAAAACCGATCCCACCAATGTTGCGTTGAATCCGGTGCTCTTGTACTTAGATCTATATATGAAACTTCTATTACTAATTTAAAGTGCACTTTTACTGGTCCTAGTAATAAACAAATCTGTAATCTTACATGATCTGTTTTCTTTGAGGCGTACAGAGTGATAAAAATTTGTTTGGGTAAATGTAGCGCCCCCTATCGGGGTTGTGAAGAATGCTGAAGATCACTGCGCTAGCAAATATCACCTAGATAGAAACCGGATTCGTTTACCCTATAAAATCAGTTGACGCACTGCAGTCAATTACATAGCTAGCGAAGAAATCGCACTTGCTTCAATCGGACGTCATTTATTACAGATTTCTTTTGTGAGAGCTGTGGATTATGGAGGGTTATTTTATGCACGTTTCACAAAAGGTGGCTGAAGTGAGGTTTGGAAAGGATGCTGAAGAAAAGTTTTACTCTGTTCGGGAACTGAAGACCTGGAAGTTTTGGCGTGCAGTGCTGGCGGAGTTCGTAGGAACTATGCTGTTTGTATTCCTGGGCTGTGCTTCCACTCTAACAAGTCCCATCAATCCTGTCAGGGCAAGTAGACTCATTTTAAGAAATTAAATTCAAATAGTTCATCAAAACAGATCAATGACATCGAAGAGTTATTCATTTATGAGGATTACATATGTATATTATGAGTCTAATTTGGCCACTTGATACAACATTTAATATATTAAGGCGGGGTTAACCTCGATATATTTATGAGATATTTAGAGTTAAAATGCTGGTGATCCTAAGACAAGACATTAATGCACGACTTTTCCGGGATTTTTTTTAACATTTAATGAAAAAGCGCATATTTTTGTTCCATTTTCTTTCCCGCAAAGAAAAAGAATGAAAGAGCGCGTTGGAGAATGCTGTGACAAACTTTTGTATACATGTATATTTCTAGCGCTGAATGACAAGAAATATCGCACAATATCGCAAAATATCATATCGCACAATATCAAAATTTTGTCACATAAGACTTTTAAGTTTAAAAATAAGACTGTATAACGGTATCTAAAATTTTGAAAATTTTACTATCATGTTTTACGTCCAAATGAGTGCCTGGCAGTTCTTTATTCGTGATTCTCTCGTGGAATGGTACGGAAATAAGTTATTTTCTAGACTTCATTTCCATTGTGTTTCATAGATCATCAGGCTATTAGACTAGAAGCTTTTTATCTTTGTAACATAAACAATAAACTGTTCCATCAGCACAGGAGACTGAACTTAATGGTGAATGATTTTAAGGCCCTACTTATCAAATTCTTGCATGGTGTATTCTTAGCTCACATTTCCAACTTCCCACTTCGTATAAATCAACCTCGTGTGAAGGGAAATCGAATTGTTTTTTAATCGAAAGACCATGCCCCTTCCAATGGGGGATAGTATGGACGTTGTGACAGTAGGTCGGGGTCTTGAAAAAAATTCATGGGCCATTTGACTTCGTAAACCACCATTTACATAAGGTTTCCATATATATGTATAGTTAGGTTCGGATTCTACAGAGGAACTTCTGAAAAATCACACGATTACAATTTGTCAAACTAGTCGTGTACACATCTACATGTAACCTGTAGATTCAAGTTGGTTTAAATCATGGTCACAGGGTTAAAATCTTCTCAATAACCTTACAGCTAAAGCTTGTCAAATGATATGCAATTATGATATTCTTATGTAGAGTACATTTTATCGAAAGGAATGTTGGAATGCTATAGTTTATTTATACATATAACTCCAAATATCGAACCTGCACTTATCTCAAAACAAACTGTTGGGTCAATGTTCTTAAAATTATGCGGCATATGTCGCGTAAATCTGAGATACACAAGTCATTTATCAGCACTTTGTTTCGAAGACTGGTATACAACCTCTTTAATATGTAGTTCAACACCATTTAAGACTCGATGGTGATCTACTAAAGGTTTCTCTATACGATATTTTGTCAAAATTGTCAGATTTTTTAAAACACCTTTAAACTTAAGGAAATTTGAATTTACTATTTCCTTCTACACGAATCGTTTGAGTGAACAATAAACAGATAGTTTAATGTAGTAACTATTTTCAATTGAATTCAAGTTTTTAAAGCAATGGACAGAGGTCATCGATATTCAGATGTTTGTAACAAATAGTTTCACTGCATAATACAGTATATGCACCGTAGATTGTTGGTCACATGCTGTCAGGTTACGCAGAACCTCAATTTTAAGAAAATGTTGGTTTGGCGTTGCCGACACACACACATGAATCGCTGGGTTGTACTTGATTTTGTTTTTGGTGGATTTGGAGGGGTGTAATTCGACAATACAAAAAATTCACCCAAAAATACACCTCTGGGGGTAAAAGTAGTAAATGTGTTGTTTAATTGCAATATTTTTTGTTGTGGATTTTATTCTGAAAATAGAAAAGTTCAAATATTACTGAAGAAAAAAGATTCTTCCGCTGTTAACAATGTCATATAAAACTTTTAAATTACTTGGTTTCAGTGGAAAATATTTTACAATAACTGTAGAATAATACATTTTTTCTAACAAGAATTTGGCATTTCAAATGTTTATTTAAATGTAAATACTACACACCTTTGCTTCCACTTATTTAAAACATAACTCAGAAAATATGTCCTATTTTGTGATATTTGATTTGGACCAACAATTATTTATGTACGACTGTGGCCTAAAGGTTAATGGTCTGTTGTGCGACACGTTACGTTGAATGCATCTCCCAATATGTTGCAGTGGATCTGGAATGGATAAAATGTTTATCGACATGTGACCTGTTTGGTATAATGAGTCCGCGAGAACATCGTACGAAGTAGTAAGGTCTATAGCAAAATGGTATATTCTGTTTGACACGATACTTTTCCATCAAGCAACATATTTTAACAGTTACCTTCGGTCAATCTCTCACCAGAGGGCGTACTACGCTACGCTACATCTCTGTCAACGACTAAATGTCTAGATTCTTTGGCCTGTTGCATCATAAATAATGATTTTACAAGTTGTAGTTTTAAGCTTTAAATCTTAAAGAAGGTTCACAAAAATAAGAAATTCCATGATCATTCTAGTATTATTGAATGAATGGATATTTATATTAAACCTTTTAATTCGCTCAGGTGTTTCATATTCGCCATCTTCTGCTTTAAAAAAAATTCAGATAAGTGTTTGATTTACTTAGATAATATCATTACAGTTTGATATGCTAAGTTAGTTTTAGTACATTTTGATATACTTTTTAGACGTTGACAGAGGTACAGGGGCTAAGCCCGTTTTGTGCCCCGAACTCTGTGATATTATAAATATAGAAAGGGGTCTAACTCTGACCCAGATAAAAGAAATACCCACTCGCTTCAAATGCCTAAAAATCAGAAACTAGGTGCGATATGCGTAGTTTGCCGGTCTCCTCGCATAGATTAATGATTTTAATACTTTCATGCCACATTTCAAGCCACAGTTTCTTAAAATAACAGATATACGCAATTGTTCTCTCGATTTCACCTGTTTATTTTTACTAGGACATCACTGGCATGACCGGGTGGTTTCTTGCCTATGATAGCAGCGAAAGACTAGTGCGGAAGATTTCGGACCTGTCAATTAAAATTTCACATCAAATATACGTTACTTACTTCCTCATACTTTAATAAAGTTCTTCGTGTAGACTTAAAAAAAAAAAATTCTCAGTGTTTTCTTTTACATGCAAATGTTTTCCAACATGTAATCAAGGGAAAATTGATAACTTTAAAAACTAATTAATCTGCTTTAAAGTAATTCTGTAGAGAAAAATACAGGAACATCAGATCATACAGCTTTAAAGCACACAGGTGATTTGAGATTCTTCGGTAACTAAGTGAATAATACGCACCTTACATGCATAGACTGACTTTTAATTAATGTATACACGGATTTGTTATTAATTATGATATCTCCTTTAAAACCGAAGTCTCATGTCAAGGTAAGCGCTGGCACGATCTAAAAAAAAAAAAAAAACGCCCAAAAAATCCCACCAAATGTCTTACCACATCCAATCTATCTGGAAATGTACGGAATTAAAACTGCTTGTTTTTTTTTGTTTTTTTTTTTTAAATAGCTATTTGAGCTGGAATCTATTGAAAGAAAATATCTACACTATCCAATCTGACTTCTTTTATGAAATAAAATTTGCATTATTTTAGGTATTCAATGTATAACGAAAGGATAATGAACAATGTTGATGGATTTATATCAAAAGAAATGTTTGTTGTTAAATGAGTATGAAAGTGAAGTAGATCAAATTTACATGACTGGTAAATCTTTTAGCACTTGAAGATACTTTTTTGAAGAGTTAGCTGCCCTTTGGAAATTTTTTAAAAAAATCTAATTTTCTAAAAATATATTCTGTAAATGATTAATTTTACTTTATATTTTCATAAAGAGTGTAAATAACTTTTACCCAAAAGAATTGAATGAAAATATATCTTTTTTAAAAAAAATATTTCAAAACATGCTCTTCCAATAGATTTCAATGTAAAATTTTAGGTGATATAAAAGAAGCGGGTGTGACCGGTCGACAGGGGATCCTTACTCCTCCTAGGCACCTGATCCCACCTATGGTGTGTCCAGGGGTCCGTGTTTGCCCAACTCTCTATTTTGTATTGATTGTAGAAGTTATGAGATTGATCACTGTTTGTTATCTTCACCTTTCATCACAATTCATTGATATCCAAGTAGAAAGGTACGGATAGATTAGCAAGGTTGTTTATTAGTTCAGAAGGCATGTCGTAAGATGTTCATTGTTTTCATTATGATATCTACATCTATTACAGATACAAATGGTTGCTGAAGGTTTTGTTTTTTGTTTGTTTTGGATATCTGCAGAGTGAATTCTATAATCTTGTTGTTGATAGGATGAAACTGTTATAAAATGATATTGTTTGCACAATGGATGAAGAAGGTCGCTTTCAGATCTTAGATTGTAGGAATGTTGAAGTCTAACAATTTATTTAAGCAATTCGATACCAAACCATTTATGTTTTTATACGCCCGTCTTTAGACGGGACGTATTGTGGTACAGCGATGTCTGTACGTCTGTCCGTTCGGGATTTTCTCTTTATGATTATATTTCCCTTTCACATATCATGCTGAAACTTGCTGTGTAGCTTCTTTGTGGGTCACTCTAGATCATACTGCAATTTTGATCCATTTCGACCTTTTGTCCAGGAGTTTTGCCCCTTTATTTGGAAATAATTATTATATGGAGGGTACATAATTTGTCCGCCCCAATCCTCCCACAGTTTTTAAGTGAGGGCCTTATTTTGTGAAGTGTTTGTATGGGTATTGAAGATGTGCATGTGGGATGGATTTTGATTTTCTACAATTTTTGAGAAAATTACAGGTTGTTGAACTTAGTCTATTTGGAAATTAATATTCTATGGAGGATACATTATTTGTCCGCCCAACTCCTCCCACAGTTTTCAAGTGAGGAACTTCTTAATTTGTGGAGTGTTTGTATAGGTACTGAAAATGTGCATGTGGGATGGATTTTGATTTTCTACAATTTTTGAGAAAATTACAGGTTGTTGAACTTAGTTATTTGGAAATTAATATTCTATGGAGGGTACATTATTTGTCCGCTCAACTCCTCCCACAGTTTTCAAGTGAGGACCATCTTATTTTGTGGAGTGTTTGTATGGGTATTGATGATGTGCATCTGGGGGAAGGATTTTGATTTTCTTCCATTATTGAAAAAATTACAGGTTGTTGTACTTGGTCCATTTTGAGGAAATCTCGATTTTTAAGCTAAGACCCTTTGTTCATATGAAAGTTTGTCACAGCCTCATGATGGCTGATACTACCTGAAGCAAAGTTATACAAATTATAGCACGAGAAAAACACCCAATGTAAGCATTTCACGGGCGTATTATGTACCGTTTGCGGTACTCTTGTTATATATCAGGATAGGTTTATGTTGAGCCCTTCTGGAAGGTATTGTTTCCCTTCCCATTTTCATTATATAAAGCTGATCTGGAAGAATTCAACCTTTGACCTGTGATTACACGATAATCAGACACTTTTTAAAATTTCAATTACATGTGTAGGAAAATTAAAACATTTCTATAATACCTTCACTACATATAATCAATCTATTCAGTCATTCGTCTGTGACGAATTTTGTGTTTTCTCTATAACCAGCCGACCGTTCCTTCTAGATCGATTTTATGAGATGGCCCTCAAAATCGGTGAAATTGCGCCTGTTTTCTTTTGATAGAACCGATGACAAGTACATCTTCATTAGCGGAAATCATCGCTGTAGCGAATCGTACAATGACAATCAAATCAAAGCAAATAATCTTTATTTAAAGTCGGACATGGTATAACAATACAACATTAGCTCTAAAGAGCTATTTACCAAATTAATAATTAGGTTAGAGTACAGGTACGGGCGTTGAACGAAGTGCTAAAAATACTAAAGAACTTATTAATATTGAAAATTGTTTTACAGTATGCTACTAAGCTACGAAACTCTCATATGGTGTGATAGCATTTGTTTAATCTAAATTGTATGTAACATTGTTGTCTACTCACTCTCCACAATGCCATTTTTGTTTGTTTTTATAATTGTATATATATTTATGTATATGATATCCAATGAGGCTGTGGATCACGGAAATACAGAATCAGAGGGTTTTTTTCCAAGATGGTGACCTTTGACCCTCTTACTGCTAAACTATATTTGAAAGTTCATTCCAAGCGGTATTAAAACAACTCCCGTTTCGGCTTTCATAGGTCATATTTGTTCTTTCTTACAACATACAGCGATCTGCAGTGAATGAAACCCTTTATTTCTGATATACCCCTACCACTGTAATTTCCCGTCATCTCGACAAATTCAAACTTCTACACTATTTCTTTCAATTCCAAATAATTTCACTCTTGATATTAGCCAATCACACTACACCTAGACATTTAAACCTCCGCTTAATCTTGGGTAAACTGCTTCGGGGTTACGCATCTGGGGGTTTACTACTCTCATTCCTACTGTTCTCATAGAGTCTTTTACACCATTTATTAATTAGCTAAACGTGTCGACATCTTTATTAAAAACGACTTTTAAAGTGAATATATAGAGAATTAATTTTTTTTGTGTGATTTGTAATCGTTGACATATTTTGATATGCAAACAGCGATACATTTGAAATTTCAAGATCGGATGTGGTATCGGCAATATGTATACATGTAGACTTATCAAATTCTAACCCCCCCCCCCACCCACCCCTTTATTATACATTTTGTTTTGCATAAATTGAAGACGTAAGATTAATCAGACAGGACTTGACTGTGGTCGGTATTGTTCTATTGCTTGTTGGTTCTACGCGTCAGTCCTGATTCCATATGCACGAAAGGTGAAGATAAGGAACAGTGATCAATCTCACAACTCCTATAAGGAATACAAAATTAAGAGTTGGGTAAACATGAACCCCTGAAAATACCTGAGGTAGAACCAGGTGCCTAAAAGTAGAAAGCATCCCCTGTCGACTGGTCACACCCGCCGTGAACTTTACCGATATATCTTGATCATATAAACGAAGTAATCCGTAGTCAAATCAGTGTGTAAAGAACTGCCTAACAATATTGGTATGAAACGCGTTGGACAGCATTTAATCCAATTACAGGTTGTATTGGTAAACTAAATCGTTATAACGACCATAGAATTTGTGAAATGCTGACTTTAAATGATACTGTTGAAACCCGTGTAATATCGACTTGTTTGTCAGTAGTCTACCTCGTTTAAAAACTGATCATACGCAGAACAAGCTCTTGTATGTCGAATAAGTTATCAGACAAAAACACCATGTGCAGGTGATATTAGAATATTGCTACATAAATATGGGAAGCTAACGATGGAGAAGCTGAAGTAATCCCGTTCGTCATAAAGTTGAGTGTTAGTTTGCCGTTGACATCTTTGTTCAATAAAATATATAGGTTCGAAGCAGATGTGGAAGACTCTTTTTCGTTTTTTATTTCGAGTTCACTGGGATATATTATCGAATCGACATATTAATATAAAATGATTATTGTTGATAGATAAAACGTCGTCGATATATATTATATATATATATATATATATATATATATATATATATATACAAAGCACTAAAATGACCAACGACACGAACAACGAGATTGTCAAATTTTCGGGACAACCCGTCCCTTCTTCAGGACAAACGAAAACAATTACATAATGTGGTCAATATCAACAGAGCATAATAACAAACTCTACATATAAATACATCTAGCACTACAACTACACTAATCTACAAACGTATTTACAACACAGACTACATGTTTTTGGTCTTTAGGCTTGCCAATCAATGTTAAAAGTGGAGCGAATTAAGACATGCCTTATTCGTCCAAAGAGCTGATCCAAAATGTCCGAAAAGAAAAACAATAAACTTAATTAATCTCAAGTGGAACGAGTTAACCCAATTACGTTGACAAATAGTAAAGCTAACTCGTATCCAGAGAGATTCTATTTTAACCATGCATAATTTATAAAAGATAATAGTAAGTAACAAATACAAAAAAATAGATAAATAATAAATAAATAAATAAATGAAAATAAGCTATGTAAACGGAGTAAGAAATGAACAAAGTTTGAGAGAAAGATAATGTAAACAACAAGTTTGAATAAGTTACCAAAATGGACCAACTCCAAACAAAAACAAAGAATAGGCAGTCTAGGAAATTAAATCAACATCAGACATTCCCGTACTGATCATGTCTAGGGTAGATGTGTAAGAAAAACATAGAATCACGGAAACTGATAAATTTTAGTGCTTTGTATAAATTTTCGTATTTGACCTTGTATCCATGTTGTGGATCCGACACTTTGAGGTATCGGGTGTTGTTGGAACTTTAGTGCTTTTATATATATATATATATATATATATATATATATATATATGTGTGTCGAGTTGATGGCCACAGCAGGATATTTTTTCTTCTCATAAAGAAAGTTTTTAAATAAATTCTGCCTCATAAGAATATAGAAAGAAAGAGGTCAGCTAAAAAGGAGCACATTCCATGCCCATGGGAATTTCAACAGATTGTTGGGAGACCTGATCTCCAAAGACTACGTAGATATTGTCGATGAGGAACTCCAACATCTTTTTAATATCAACTCAGAGTATTTGTGCGTAGAATCAGAGTGGTGTTTAACCAAATAATTTTTGAAGGACTGATCATTAGATATAAAAAGTTGAAAAAGTCATACATTTTGGTGTTGTTGCTTTTAGAAAAGTTTTGTGATTTCAAATTTACTTAAAGTTCCTTAGAATTTTTAGAGTTGAAATTTTATTTACTCCACTTTTGGTATATGTTGTTGCACAATATGCCTTCACAGCTGAAATTATTTTCGCGAAGAGTCAAGATAGGGGCTTAGTAAAACATTTACTTGATCTTTGCCTGTTAGGGTTTCTGTGAAGTTTAGGAATCCAGTACACGTGCGGTAACTCATATTGATTCGTCATACTGACTTGGATATTAAATTTGTTTTAAAATGAAGCACGATTTTGAAGAATTTCATCCTTTGAAAGGGCATTTGGAGTATAAGTATGATTACCTGTTCATTTAAAATACAGTTGTAATAACGAGCCTTACAAACAAAGACAATGTTGTTGCAAGCTTTGTCAGCTGGAACCAAAACAGACTTATCTGATTCTTTTATCAATTCTGGTTTACTAAACACAGACTTATTGATGTTACACTTTTGTTTTGATGAGTCTAATAATGCAGTGCATTTTGTTGCTTATTACAATTCCTGTATTTGTCGAGTCTTATTTATCCCAATATATTCCATATCTGTCTGTAAAGATCATATTGAATTATTTTTACAGATTGCACTTGCATTTGGACTGGCTATTATGGCCCTAATTCAGATGTTTGGTCACATTTCGGGAGGACATTTCAATCCTGCCGTGTCCTGGGGACTATTTGTCAGCTTTCAGATCACTGTATTTCGGGCCTTGTTTTACACGATTGCTCAAACAGTCGGCGCCATTGTAGGAGCCATGATTCTGAAAGGGTGAGGATTCTCAGATGTAAACGGAACTCCTTTGAAATTAAAATGAGACATCTGACTAATCCACGTGAGACTGTTTATAAACTCCTGATACATAATTTACACCTATGTATCTCAGCAGTATAACATGTAGTTAATATGTGGATTTTTCGCATTAACGAGTGTAATGTTTAAGCCACAAGAGCGCAAACGTTAATTGAATTTATCATTTAGTTAACACTTACTCTATATAATTATAAGAATTAATGACATGTTAAATTTTCGTGCAACTATATCCTGGTTGTTGAAAGAAAATATTTAATGACAAAGCAAACATGATTTCAGAGCGACCCCGGATGTATTTCATGCCAATCTTGGAGTGACAAAGGTTCCAGCCAACTACACCCTTCTGCAAGGAGTGGGCATCGAACTGATTCTAACCTTCTGCCTTGTGTTGGTCATTGTTGCGACAACAGATGGGAACAGGACGGATTTTGGAAGCGCTTCTATGAAAATTGGTCTTACAGTAGCAATGCTGCATTTTTCTTGTGTACGTAACGTATATCTTGACATCTTCTAAAATGTAATAGGCAGATATTCAAAATTTTAAAACATGTAATGAGCTCATAAGAATATGTTTTAGACTAGTTTGAAATTATGAAACTTAATAGTATTCTACACCAGATGAAAAATGTTTCTGTGGTAAAATTAAAACGTTGATGGATTTCTGACTTTCCTTAAGTGAGTTGAGTTATTCGAAATTCTTTAAACAATTTCATTTATTGATGTGGATTCAATGTACTTGGGTCTCTGACCATAATATTATAAAAGTAACCCAACCCCCCAAATGAATATAATATACATTCATTGCATGATAATGAGGGGTAGGGGTATCTGAAGTTCATTCACGCAACACAAATCATATCTCTCGAGAGCAACGTTCAAAGGGAATATAATTTTTGGAGAGTTAATAAGCTTGATATCCCCCCATCATCATCCAGTAATTTGTTTATCCACAAATATTTAAGAAATAAATTTAAGTTTTCAAAATATAGGAGGGTATGAAAGGCGTATTGGCATGAAGTGTCATACCCTCGTGTATTTTTTAAAAACTGAAGTTTATTTCTTACATTTACAGTCTATGTATGTGTGACGTGACACACAAACATACACGAGCATTGATCACAAATGTAGCACATTCATGGAGAAATGGCTATCATTACAATTTGTACTAGAAATATCGTCATGAGGTATAAAACATTCCATGATGTCCCCTTACTGTACAGAGTTCTGGGGGGATACTTATAACATCTCATGATGTCCCCTTACTGTACAGAGTTCTGGAGGGGTACTAATAACATCACATGATGTCCCCTTACTGTACAGAGTTCTGGAGGGATACTAATAACATCACATGATGTCCCCTTACTGTACAGAGTTCTGGAGGGATACTAATAACATCACATGATGTCCCCTTTCTGTACAGAGTTCTGGAGGGATACTTATAACATCACATGATGTCCCCTTACTGTACAGAGTTCTGGAGGGGTATTGATAATATCACATGATGTCCCCTTACTGTACAGAGTTCTGGAGGGATACTGATAACATCACATGATGTCTCCTTACTGTACAGAGTTCTGGAGGGATACTAATAACATCACATGATGTCTCCTTACTGTACAGAGTTCTGGAGGGATACTTATAACATCACATGATGTCCCTTTACTGTACAGAGTTATGGAGGGGTACTAATAACATCTCATGTTGTCCCCTTACTGTACAGAGTTCTTGAGGGGTACTTATAACATCACATGATGTCCCCTTACTGTACAGAGTTCTGGGGGGTACTGATGATATCACATGATGTCTCCTTACTGTACAGAGTTCTGGAGGGATACTACTAACATCTCATGGTGTCCCCTTACTGTACAGAGTTCTGGAGGGTACTGATGATATCACACGATGTCTCCTTACTGTACAGAGTTCTGGAGGGATACTACTAACATCTCATGGTGTCCCCTTACTGTACAGAGATCTGGAGGGATACTTATAACATCTCATGATGTCCCCTTACTGTACAGAGTTCTGGAGGGATACTGATAACATCACATGATGTCCCCTTTCTGTACAGAGTTCTGGAGGGATACTTATAACATCTCATGGTGTCTCCTTACTGTACAGAGTTCTGGAGGGGTACTGATAATATCACATGATGTCCCCTTACTGTACAGAGGTCTGGAGGGGTATTGATAATATCACATGATGTCCCCTTACTGTACAGAGGTCTGGAGGGGTATTGATAATATCACATGATGTCTCCTTACTGTACAGAGTTCTTGAGGGGTACTAATAACATCTCATGCTTGTCTCTGCGGGATCCTTGTCGGTTTATGTTTGAGAATGTTACAGTTTGTATATCAAATTCATTTGCTATTAATCACAATTTTCAAATTATGATAACTTTGCAAAGCCTTCGTTGGCCTTTGATTTAAAGGACAAAAAGTCAGTTCAATTACATTGTCTGAGATATGTTAACAGCAGTTTATCTAATGCAGATAAAATGGAGGTGATAAATACATCGTTATCAAAACCTGTGTATTGCTCTAACAATAATTACGGAGGTGATAGACTGATATTTATATATATAGTACATAATTACGGAGGTGATAGACGGATATTTATATATATAGCACATGTAAGACCGTGTGACTTTGCCGTGATAGTTCACGCTTTTTAAATCCTTTTAATCAGATTAAGTTTTAAAACTGAAAACTTTTGGACATCACATTTTCACCATCTTCAAATACGAATTCGCTGCTCTTTAGATAGTCATACAAGGCCAAATTACTGGATGATGGACTTGATTTTATATGACCATCGTATGTATGTCATATGACAATTGAATCTTGTAAAGATATTTGAATTTGGTATATTTTACGTATTAATTCTCGACCACACATCGTAGATCACAGTACATGTATAGGTGTCGCTAAGTAATTAATCAGGTATCTTTCTGGAGATCGCAATTCCTCACTCAGACAATAAATCAGAGACGGTTAAAAGAGGGGATAATGACTCTCATTTCCTATTTGTAAAAAAACCCATGTTTCATCATATGGTGTTCGGATCTACACAGAACTGGAATGTAATGTGAGAATCGCACGACATTGCTTATCAGCAGCGACTTCTTTGTAAAATTATGTGTTGTTTTCAAATGTAAATTTATTTGATCCATTAAAAGAAAATATTTTCTACAATTTTGATAGTGCTAGTTGTTTTCAAATGTAATTTATTTGTTCCATTTAACTATTAAGTACGCTGTACTAAGATAAACACGTTTACCTATATAATAATAAATTCTTTATTTAGACAGGATATCACAATTAGTATAAATGACTAGTTTACATTGTGGTCCTGTATAAAACATATCCACAGACAGATAAATGAGAGAATAGAAAAATAGATGTAACAGGTTTTTAGTTTCATAATAAGCAACTCCTGTATGGGTTCAGGGAATTTAATATCACAGTGAAAGATATCTCACATGCACATATTTTTTTTTTAGCCCTGCAATACAGGTAAAATAACAATAATATGATATCACAGAGTGCATTAATTAATAATTGACAATATTACTTATATGATTAATGAATGTAATTTCCATCAAGATAAATGTATTACTTGTATCAAAATCACAATAAAGGGAGACAACTCTTAAAGTTACATATACTGGTATGAACAGATTTCTCACATAGTCATAAGAATACATTATCATTAAAACTTAAATCATATATTTACCATTCTATGGGAAGAGGCTTCCACATACAAGTACAGGGTATATATATCTATGTGGATATGTACATGGACTCTGTAATTTACATACAATAGTCTAAAAATACTATTTATTAAAGTTAGACTCAATTGCTCACTCCGAACAAGTTATTCAAATATTCTGATTATAAAATAAAGTGTAACTTGATAGATTCACCAATTTACTCTAAATATAAGCAATTGATTCATGAAATCAAAGAGCTTTAAACAAAACTATCATTCTTTGTAGATCTAGCCTTTCTCTCAGTTAATATTTAGTGCAAAAGGAATCTCATTAAATCTGCAAAAATATATAGACTGGAAATATTAATTGACATTTACCAATAAGGATAATTAGTAATGAATTACTTACCAGAAAAGAAGGAAAAGTCTTTATAGAAGGTCTTAGTCAATGTTGTCGATATGAAGTCTGTCCTCTCTCAAAACTAGACAAAGAATGCTCAATTTTGGCGGTAAAACCCAATGACCAAAACAATAAAAACCAACCAAAAGCAACTTCACAAAACACAACCAATGAAGTTCAAGAACACTACAAGACCTTTGACATATGCCTTAAGGTAATGACTATTAAATGTGTTCACCTATATATGTACATGTAAGGGCTAGAGAAATAAAGGAGTGGATCTAGGGTTTTCTAAAGTAAAATACATTGAAGCATATATCTATAGCAAAATTTATTCATTAACCCAAAGATCACTCTATTACAATCTCCCCCCCCCCCCCTTACGGAATGATGTCCACATCATTCAAAGAACACGACATAAAACATCGATTATGTACAACGCGGCATATGACACTGATTATGTACAAAAAGCAATATTAAAACATATTAACGAGATGATGACACAATATTTAATAACATCATCTGGCACACGCTAGAGTCCACACTTTTCAAGTGTCCATTTTCCATCATCTCTTTCACAAAGGTGGCTCGCTGTAACCAGTCTGGTTGCGTCTGTGTCATCATCACATAATCATTTGTCCATTCTGGAGGTTTTCTTTGTCTCGATGACCTTCTAGGAGTCGGAACTGGTGTTGTATCTATGTCTGGTTCAGTATCAGTGGAAGGCTCTGTATCCTGATCATCCCTCAGGCTATCATCTCCATCACCTTCAGACTGGTTCTCAGATCTATCCTGATGAAGAGCGTCCTCTTCCAAGCCAGGTTCTGAAGCTTCTCTAGACAAGGAAAGGTCGTCACCCTCTTGACTAGAGGTCTCTTTCGGTGAATTTCTAGCAATTATAGGGAAATCTATAAATGAAAATTCACTATCTGAATCTGAAACTGTAAGAGAAGCCTCGCCATTAGTACATTCGAGTACAGTAGAAGCTCTCTTTTCTGCCTTCTGTCTTGGTCTTGGTGTAGGTTGAAGAGGTTTGGTTGAAGTAAACTTGGAACCTATTGGTAACAGTAAGTTGCGATGTAATGTCCTACATCGTCCTTCACCATCCTCTCTTCTAACTTTAAAGACTGGGATGTTATTGTTAGGTTGCGAGATTACAAGGTATGGATGATCTTCCCACTTGTCGGCGATCTTATGTTTACCATCATAAGCTACGACTTTAACCAACACCCTGTCTCCAACACTCAAAGTAGCTGCTCTCGCTCTCAAGTCATAATTGGTTTTCTGTCGTTGTTGAGAGTGTTTCATTGCAGTCTGAGCCTGTTGGAATGCTACTTGTAACCTCTGTCTCATTCGGGATATGTATTTCGTTGTACACCTGTCATCATCCTGTGGCCTGGACAATCCAAACACAACATCTACAGGTAATTTAGGCTCTCTTCCGAACATCAAGAAAAATGGTGAAAACCTGGTTGTGTCGTGTACTGTAGAGTTGTAGGCATGAACTAAGTTGTTAATATGACTCTTCCAATCTGCTTTCTGACAGTTTTCCAAAGTTTTTAGCATGGAGAGAAGAGTGCGGTTGAATCGTTCGGTGATTCCATTTCCCATTGGGTGATATGGAGTAGTCCTTGATTTAGAGATGCCTAAAAGTAAACACAATTCTTTGATGATATTACTGCAAAAATTTGTGCCTTGGTCGGAATGAAGTTGTTCTGGTATTCCGTAGTGTAAGATGAAGTTGTTGAAAATGGCTTCAGCCGTGGTTCTTGCTGTTTGATTTCTGGTTGGTACTGCGATGGCGAATTTCGTAAAGTGGTCAGTAATCATCAATATATTCTGAATCCCTCCTTTTGATGGTTCTAGAGTAAGGTAATCCATGCAAACTAACTCTAAAGGTTGTGATGATCTGATGCTTACTAACTCCGTCTTCTCAACTGTCTGTTTGCTCTTAATGCATCGTTCACAATTGTCTATCCAGTCCGCCACATCTTTGAACATCTTAGGCCAATAGAACCTCCGTCTAAGTAGTGATAATGTTTTCTCTCGGCCTAAATGTCCCATCTGATTGTGTACGTAAGTCATTATGGTTGGAACTGCTGATGCTGGGATGACATGCTGTTGAATTGTCTTATCCTCAGTCTTCACTTCCCTCATAAGAATTCCATCCTTAACCAGCAACTTTGAGAAGTTTCGATGGAAGACAATATCATTTTCTGTCTGCAAAGACTTCTTGCATGGCTTTTCACCTGACAACACTTGCTGGGTCCAGTATGTGATGTAAGGGTCTGCACGTTGCAATGAGGCAATATCAAATTGCTCCTGTTCACCAGTAACTGGCTGCATAATCTGGCAGATTTCTTCATTTACAGCTAATGTCTCTGCGTAGGGCTGACATATCTGACAAATGGCTTTGATAGAATCAGATGAGATGGTTTCAGAATCATTTTTCAATCTAGATAATCCATCTGCATCTATGTTGAGTTTCCCACATCTGTAAATGATCTTAAAGTTATAATTGGCCAAATGCGAAATCCAACGATGTCCTGTAGAATCCAATTTAGCAGTACTCAACACATAAGTCAGAGGATTGTTGTCAGTGTAAACTGTAAACTCTTTCCCTTGGAGATAGTCTGAAAATTTCTCCGTAATAGCCCATTTTAGCGCTAAGAATTCCAGTTTGTGCGTGGGATAGTGCTTTTCAGAACGGCTTAACCCTCTACTGGCATAAGCAATGACACGCTCCATCCCATCCTGTTCCTGATAAAGGACAGCTCCTAATCCAGTCTGGCATGCATCAGTATGTAGCATGAATGGCTTATTGAAGTCGGGATAGGCTAAGAGAGGTGGTGAAGTCAGCTTGTCTTTCAGAAAGTTAAATGCATCTTCCTGCTCCTGATCCCATCTCCATTTAGGGTTAATCTTCTCCTTGCTGTTACTTCTGGGCTTCTTCCCTACTGCCATGACATCTATCAGTGGCCTGGCTACCTTAGCGAAATCTTTTATGAATTTCCTGTAATATCCAGCAAATCCGAGAAACTGTCTTACCTCTTCTGGATTAGATGGTATTGGCCAGTTCTTCACTTTGGCAATCTTATCTGGGTCTGGCTCGACCCCATCCTTGGAGACAATATGTCCTACATACTTAACCTTCCTCATGAAAAAGGAACATTTCTTGGGAGAAAGTTTAAGCCCATAGTCTCTAATTCGATGGAACACTTGCTGTAGCCTATCAAGGTGTTCTCTGAAAGATGAAGAAAATATAATTAGGTCATCTAAATATATAAAACAAATCTTCAAATGGAGATCACCTAAACACTGTTCCTGAAGACGTTGATAGGTAGCAGGGGCATTTGCTAATCCGAAACTCATTTTGTTGAATTCATAAAATCCTAGAGGTCCGGTAGTAAAAGCGGTTCTCTCCTTATGGTCTTCGGGAATCTCAATCTGATGATACCCTGATTTCATATCCAGGACACTGAAGTAGGTGTTTCCCGATAGTGAGTCTAGAATTTCCTCAATCCTTGGCAGAGCGTAGTTGTCCTTAATGGTTCTGGCGTTCAACTGCCTGTAATCAATGCACAGCCGCAATGATCCATCTGCCTTCCTAACAAGGACAACATTGGAGGAAAAAGGAGAGCGGGTTGGTCTGATAATCCCAGACGCTAACAGCTCCTTAATGTGAGATCGGACTTCATCTATCAATGCTGGGGGTATTCGTCTATACTTCTGTTTGAAAGGTGTCTCATCAGTCAGTTCAATCCGATGTTTTACTTTATCTGTGGTTCCTATGTCAGTGTCACCAGTAGAAAAGATGTCTTGGTAAGAACTGACTAAGTCTCTGCATGCTTGTAGATCCTCATTAGTAATGTTATCTGGTAAATGGATCTTGGACCAAATTTCATCTAGTTTAGGTGATGCAGATGATGGACAATCATGACCAGTATCTTCAATGACTACAGGCTGGACCTCACACACCACTGCTTTTGGAGATATGGAAATAGTCCTAGTAGTTACATTGTTAATGGTCACAGGCACTACCTGGTAATCCTCATAGAGGTATGGATGGAGTGTTGCCTCAATATCTACATCAGTTGGAATGCAGGACCTAGGAGTCTGGGCTAACATCATGGTGACTCTGTGGTATGGAACCTTCTTATTCACATAACCACTGATGGTGACTTTACTATTAGGAGGAATCACAAACCTCTTGGTTTCGGCACTCTTCACCAATCCTAATGCATACCTATTCCTCTGCAAGTCTCTTTCCCTAAGGACAATGCATCGAAAAGCTAAGTACCATGGGGTAAGAATGGCAGTGTTTTGTAAGAACCTAGAGCCATATTCCTCTTTTGTCACATCTATCAGATTCTGTAAAATGTTTGTTCCAATCAGCACAGGTACATGGGTATTATAAGTACTATTTGGTACAATAAAGAACAAACAATCATGGAGCTTATCCAATGCAGGGATACCAAATGGTGTCAAGTCAACACTAATATAACCAATGTAAGGCATCAGTTGTCCATCTGCACATTCAATCTTGATCACCTCATCAATAGAATGGAGTTCAACATCAGAACTAAGATATTGATAGTAAAATGCTTCACTTATAGTGGAGACTGTGGCTCCGGTGTCAAGAAGTGCTTGGCATTGTATACCATTGATTGCAACTGTTAATTCATTGGTTGCTCCAATTAATTTTGACTTGGGGCCTTCTGCCTTCCTGTCAACCCCTCGCCCCCAGAAGCTGGCTTTCTGTAGTTTAAATGAGCCTTGCTATGATCCATCCTTACTCTGCATCCTATTGCTATGTGACCCTTCTGTCCACAAGTATAGCATTCAGGCTCTTCTCTACTTTGGTATCTTGAATCTGGAGCTCCTGAATCATCAACTTCAGTTTGTGGCATTTGGTAAGAACCTCTGGCTCCTTTGATTCCTCGCCTCTGATTTTTACCCTTGTAATGCGGCTTAAATTGTTTGTTTTGAGGAGGCATCTGTGGATTATAACTATATTGCTGGGTCTTTAAACCTCTAATCTCAGTAGTCATTTGCTGGATTTGCGCTTCGAGTGACTCAAACCTCTTTGCCGATAAATCTGTCAGTGTTGCTGATTTTACAGTGGCAAGTTTCTTATCCTTGGTATCTGGTTGATGCTCAAGTTCAACTTTTCTCACTGCTGCTCTTAATTCATCAAATGTATGACACTTATCATACAGGTGACCACAAATATCCTTGATAGATGGTCTTAATCCTTTGAACAGCATGGTGCGCAACATTTCCTCAGATTCATGATGGCCTATGAGTCCTTTCTGTTGTGCCTTACTGATGATATCTTCCAAACGACAGCTCCATTTCGCACAATTCTCATCATCCCTTTGACGAGCACTATAAAACTCGGCTAAGATATCCTCTCTTTCTACCACAATCCCATAAATGCTGTCAAGTTTCTTCAAGATGGAGGTGACAGAAGCTCCTGGACCAAGATGCATAACAACACGACTAGCCTCACCCTTCAATGAACGTCGTATGGCATGGTGTATTGTCTCTGGTTTATATGACTCGCTAAGTAAACACTCAACCTCATATCGCCAGACATCGTAAGATGCATCTGTTTTGGAGTCTCCGGAGAAGATGGATATCCTTGGATACTGTACATTAGGAGTTGTGTGCGAGTCCACCTTTACGGCATCAGCACTTGTTGTTTCCGTTTTCACTTCTGGATTCTTAACTAGTGCAGACATCCACTGTATGAAATCCTGAGGTGTGTCAGCTTTTGGTTTCACTTTCATTGATCCGATTGCTTTAACAATGTTCTCGATTTCCGCAGGAGTCAATGTTGTGTCCTCACTTTCCGACATGATGAATTGATGTGAAGTAGCACACAATAAAATAACACAACAAAATAAGTACATATATTCACACTAAAATATTTGTATAATCAATGCATTACCAATGGCTACAAAGTCTTCCAGAATGCTTAATTCAGAATTACAAGCAAAGTAGAATAAGCTGAACTGATTTATAATAAATACAGGAGGGTTGTTCTGAATGAACAAGTGAAATACAAGGGAAATTTTGCTATTCTATTCCTAGTTTGAATTAAGAGGGTAATTAGAAAACTGGAATGAAGTTTAATTAGTGTACCAAACAATAACAAATGTTCACTTTCGGTAAGTGCAACACACTCATGGTAAACCAGATGGAATAATTTTATAAAACAAGTTGCAAAGTAACAACAGAAATGCAAGTCAGCTGATCGAAAATTCAAAGTCTAAATATATTAAACTTTAATGAATATTCCGCGATAAAAAAACCTGAAAAAGAATGGACGAGTAAATATACCGTCAATTTACCTGTATCTCAAATGCTGAGGTGAAATAAACAACAAATACTTATGGAATAAATGAAATTAAACACGAAATTGTAAGGTTTGTTTTGACCGGAAACACTTTCAGTTACACAAATATCGCGAAGCTCGAGCTCGATCGGAAATACGTAATTCAAAGAAACCGAACCCGATGTAAATTAGAAAATCGAACACGATCTAAATGCGTCTGAAATAAAAAAAATGAATAGGGCTATGGGAATGCAAGGTTGAAGGGACTGAATGTGTATAATATATAGATTGTATGTGCTATACCAAACAATGTAATCACCACTTAAGACAATTATACACAGCAATGACTAGTAAAAAAAACCCTGTTAAATTCACTGAGAAACCAAACTATGCTCCCTCAATAACACTTGATGAAACCACTTGAATAAACCACCTTGATCAAATAGTCTTCTCTGTATACTGTCAAATGTCAAAGCAGGTAATTTATAGAGTATTTAGTATAACCTGGGTAGGATTTACTGATATATACACTACAGTAGAAATAAAGTGCACAGTTAGTAACACCACTTACCCATTCTGGCACACTTCTAATCGCTCTCACTCTTATAATTCAAAATAATGAATATCGAAGTGCACTTCAAATGAAACATAGGTACCATAAACCACAAAGAATAAGTTCTAAATGTGGTACTCCAGATACTACAGACAGACGGACAAGTGATTTGATATGTACTACAGAAAAGTTATAAATGAGTACTCATATAGTCAAGCAGTTCTAAACAAGAACATTAGCATGCAGTAAATTAAGAAAATTATTGACATATATATAATTAGGGCAATATCCAAGTCTTTGAATGTTTTCCAAAAGTCTTTGGTTGAGGCACCAGCTAGGCTATGCGAATAAACATATAACTCACCAAAGTGTCAGTCAATCAGCTGATCCAGAATCAATGCTTTATGTAAACTCACGAATCACAGACACATCACACGTGGTTCACATGTTCACTATATACTGAGTCAATAGGTAAATCCACCTTCAGTTGTCGCTGGTCTCACAGATCCCCTTGGTAGCTGTTTTTCACCAGTTTGCTTCAGTCTCTGACTATCCGTCACTGTCCCAACGTGGGCGCCAAATTGTAACAGGTTTTTAGTTTCATAATAAGCAACTCCTGTATGGGTTCAGGGAATTTAATATCACAGTGAAGGATATCTCACATGCACATATTTTTTTTTTTAGCCCTGCAATACAGGTACAATAACAATAATATGATATCACAGAGTGCATTAATTAATAATTGACAATATTACTTATATGATTAATGAATGTAATTTCCATCAAGATAAATGTATTACTTGTATCAAAATCACAATAAAGGGAGACAACTCTTAAAGTTACATATACTGGTATGAACAGATTTCTCCCATAGTCATAAGAATACATTATCATTAAAACTTAAATCATATATTTACCATTCTATGGGAAGAGGCTTCCACATACAAGTACAGGGTATATATATCTATGTGGATATGTACATGGACTCTGTAATTTACATACAATAGTCTAAAAATACTATTTATTAAAGTTAGACTCAATTGCTCACTCCGAACAAGTTAATCAAATATTCTGATTATAAAATAAAGTGTAACTTGATAGATTCACCAATTTACTCTAAATATAAGCAATTGATTCATGAAATCAAAGAGCTTTAAACAAAACTATCATTCTTTGTAGATCTAGCCTTTCTCTCAGTTAATATTTAGTGCAAAAGGAATCTCATTAAATCTGCAAAAATATATAGACTGGAAATATTAATTGACATTTACCAATAAGGATAATTAGTAATGAATTACTTACCAGAAAAGAAGGAAAAGTCTTTATAGAAGGTCTTAGTCAATGTTGTCGATATGAAGTCTGTCCTCTCTCAAAACTAGACAAAGAATGCTCAATTTTGGCGGTAAAACCCAATGACCAAAACAATAAAAACCAACCAAAAGCAACTTCACAAAACACAACCAATGAAGTTCAAGAACACTACAAGACCTTTGACATATGCCTTAAGGTAATGACTATTAAATGTGTTCACCTATATATGTACATGTAAGGGCTAGAGAAATAAAGGAGTGGATCTAGGGTTTTCTAAAGTAAAATACATTGAAGCATATATCTATAGCAAAATTTATTCATTAACCCAAAGATCACTCTATTACAATCTTCCCCCCCCTTACGGAATGATGTCCACATCATTCAAAGAACACGACATAAAACATCGATTATGTACAACGCACATATTCATATCTCTATATCACTTACCGTATATACTCGCCTATTAGTAGTTTTTTTGGGAGTCAATTTTTGGTCCAAAACTCTATGTCCGACTTATAGGCGCTTCCTAAGAAGATTGGTATTTTTCTGGGCGGCGTAATGTAGTGTTTTTAAACAACTCCGATGATCATCATGGACTACCACACAAATGATTATTGTTCACAAATATCTAGACGTATTGTTTATGTATTTTAAAATCATGTATAAAGTACAAATATTTACATATTTTTATCTAGTTTAAAATTATTTACATACCGGTAACTACAGTGTAATACTTTCAAATAATCTATCGTTTATCGGTAAAATTGAATTACGAACCCGATTTAATATTGAAATATTCATATGTATACCGGCTGAAATATATTTCTTAAAAGATTGAATAATGTTAACAGATAATTTAGATCATCATTCTTGACTCTTAAAAACTGTTGTTGATACAATGAATTATACCAGAATCCCACAATAACAGTTTTCGCGAGGCGCGGTGTCAGGTACTGGTCCTTAGGAGACCAGCATTGCTTAGGTAAACAAGGGACCATGGTCCATAATAGATCAAGGGATGCGTTTAAACCCCAAACGGATATGGCTTGGATATTGAGCACCTCATAATTATTAATTTCTCAAAATAGTTTTTGAAACATAGGTTAAAACACTAGAGGATTGACTTGAAATTGTCAACCTATTCTGACAAAAATTTGTACCGACTTAAAAGCGGGTCAATGACAAATTCCTACAAAATAACCTTAAAAAATACAACCGACTTATAGGCGGACCGACTTATAGGCGAGTATATACGGTATTTGAGTATTCAGTAATAATGTTGCAAATATGCTGATTTAAAAGATGTAATAGAACCATAGCTTCGGACAGACTCGGGCAACTCCTTACCCACCTCTTGTCCTCTACCTCTTCTTCGTCTTACTTGACTTTGAGGCTGAGCTCAAATCGCTCTCCCATCTCATTTTTTTTTCTCTCGGACGTAGACTTAAACCTGTCTCACTGGACTACTACTAGAACTTGCCTACAATATTTTAGAACGTGGTCTTCTGAATACCAACAAAACTTCAGAAAGCTTCCTATTTTTATTCCTTATTGGAACATTCTTAAAAACTAATATACAGTATAATGAATAGGGCACTAGGTCTGGAAGAAGAAAAAATTAATTTAGGCCTACATCTTAAACATGGGCAATGCATGCACACCAGTTGGTCTACAATGTTACTTAATTCACGTTTTAATTTTTCGATATTGTGCATGGATTGTTTGGAGGCATTTTAACACGGAAATGGTATTAGTGTAAAGTTACTCTTACATTATTAGTAAAAATCGAGAGTAGGGTATGCATACTGTGATAGAGTAGACGTCTTCCCTTTCCGTACCCCAGATTTCTCATACTGTGATAGAGTAGACGTCTTCCCTCTCCGTACCCCAGATTTCTCATACTGTGATAGAGTAGACGTCTTCCCTTTCCGTACCCCAGATTTCTCATACTGTGATAGAGTAGACGTCTTCCCTTTCCGTACCCCAGATTTCTCATACTGTGATAGAGTAGACGTCTTCCCTTTCTGTACCCCAGATTTCTCGTGGCGTACCTCTTACATGGTTGTATTTATAGTTTCAGCCATATAATGAATGCCAAATGTCTTGTTCCTTACAATGGTTATCCTTTAAATCAACCAGTGTTAACCTTAAGAATGTAAATAAATACATATACAATATCCCTTGTCTTCCATCTTGATTTCCCACGAACATGCGAGCTGAGATTGTTAACGCACTTCCTTCATCCATATTCATGAAAAGGCAGTAAATCCACAGTTGTAGAAAATGTCTGATTACTTTCTTATAGCAATTGTTAATTTATCAAAATTTTGTAGGAATTATTTCTTTAAACCACACATTTGTTCATTATTTAGTCATTTTTTATACAGATCTCTGTTGCATGTATAGCTTTAAATGTACATGTATATTGTATTTCATCTACAGATAACCCTGACAGGATCCAGTATGAACCCCGCTCGATCACTAGGGAGTGCTGTAGCCTCCAACGATTTTGACACACATTGGGTATCAATCTTTATTATTTTCAACAGCTTTAACATTCTAACGATGTAAATTAAATTACTGGTGAATCATATACCATAAAAAAATAAAATAAAAATTCCTCTTTCGTTGTAGGTGTACTGGGTGGGACCATTACTAGGAGGATGCATAGCTAGTCTGCTGTACAAATTTCTTTTCTCGCCGTACAGAGGGACAATATCGGGCGACGAAGCAACTAAGAGACTGCGTATGTATTGTGTATTATATATGCAATGGTGATCTTTAAGTGAAAATCATTGATAGGAAATTTGCTCATCTAGCTACTCGGTTTTCATACGCCCATTATACCAAAGATACCATAGCATGGTGCAGTGCGTCTGTTCGTCGGTCAGGATCTTGTGAGTCAGATAAAACAGCACTTGTAAGGCTAGGATCACCGAACTCTGTACACGTTTTCAATAATTAAAGGAAGAAACCTATTGTTTCTCCAAGAGGTCAATTTCATGGTTATAAAAGTAAAGTAATCAAACTTGGTATACATGTTTCCAATGATTAGAGGAAGAAATTTTTTTTCAAGGTCAAAAGTCAAGGTTACATGCGTATTTTGTAGGGCACAAAACAAGATAGAAACATAACTAACAAGAACTTGAAACAAATGTTCAACTATTGTGTCCGTTGTCTATCTCTTCATCCATCATCACCTAGCGGGAAAAATGAAAAGAGTAGGAAATTACAACCTGTTAAGAGGAAGATTCCTCTTATTTCAAATATCTAAGGTCAAGGTCACCCTTTCATGGGTAACCATGAAGGAAAAACAGTTACTGTACCAATAATACCAAAATCATTAACCTTAATGTACATATTCCCAATGGTGTAGATGCCAAGTATATTTTGGAAAGTGATTTTGTTTCGGGTACACTTTATTAAAGTAAAACCTTTCCTCTATTTGATATTTAACAAAGCCATGTTAGAACTAAATTTTAACAATTATCTCCGATATTAGAGAGAAAGTGCCAAAAGAACACCCCCCCCCTTTTTTTTGTGTGCTAACGAATGGCTGATTTGGAGGTTAATCCTCTCTTTGATTACTAATGAATTAATGAATATGTTTGACAGGTATATATTCAGTTTGAGCATTGTTCTGATTATCTTTTGTATTTTAAGTGTAATGCGTCATCCTGTAAACAGGCAGTAGACCATCAACACACAATATTCTAGAGTATCCATGATATTATCTCTAAGTTCCTAGTAATTTGGGTTTAGGGGACATTATTAGGACTTCGTATGCAATGAAATATTAAGAAAATTACTATATATTATGTAATCCTTTTTATATTTGTATCATGATGTTTAATATTTAATTTTCAGTTGTGGAAGGGGATATGTTAGCAATTCCAAGGGATTATTTCACAGGGTCTGACCAGACAGCTTCCAATGGGAAAAATCAGGAGTCCTTTAAACTGTAATGTGGCGGATCTGAAAGGATAACAAACCAGTGTCAATTACTTATCTAAAACGTTCATACGAAGCCGAGCAGTACAAACCAATATAATTTTATTCAAGCACAGTGTTAACAAAATGAAATTGAAGTGGAGCATACAGCACGGTCACAAGGCTCCTGAATAGAAAATCCACTGAATAAGAAATTTCATTAGAAAGGTCTTATTATATGCCCCTTGATTATAATGTTTGGGAAAGATGTACTTGTATAATCCCATGATTTCTACATATAGATAAGTATTAACATGTCGTCATTACAGGTTTCTTCTATGTAATATTGTATCAGTTAATATGTTTCTGCCATTACATACAGTAGGGGCCTAAATCAACCCGAACACAAACAATATTAATGTATCCTAAGAAATGTTACATTTATGTTATGATATATTGATACTAATAGATCATAATGATATGACTGCAGAAAATAAGAATTTCAGATGTGTTTTGTTTTTAGCTCACCTGCGCCGACGAGAGCTTTTCTGTTCATTTTTGTCTGTCTTCGTCTTGTTTTGGTGTAGTTTTGTAAGCTCCCGTGACTTGTGTCCGGAAGGGGAGGGGGGGGGGGTAGTTTTGTTCAGTATCAGTCCATCCGCCTGATTCATGGTGCATGGTTTGTCCTGTTAACTACTCCTCCATTTTTTAAGATATTCATATTGCCTATGCATAATGTAAGAATTTTTATTTTCTTCAATATTTTTTCACAGATGGCGGACTGTTAACTGTTGAACATTGGTCAATTTTGAAAAAAACAATGACATATAGTGTAGATCTAGTTTGTTCAAATGATGGTTGTCAGGATCAGCATGAGACTCCGACTTCTACAAATGGAGATATAGGAAAATGTTTATAATTAATCCTCGTTGAAAATAAGGCTATAATTCGTCAGGTTTATGTGAAAAGAATGTAGTTTCGATTTAATTTTCCTCAAACCATGACCCCTGGGATAAGGGCGGGGTCACAACAGGATTATTTTTTTGTAGGAAAATATATCAAACTATTTAGAATGTGACATAATGATATGAAAGCATCTTCATGTAGAGGTATTGTATGTGCTGATTTTTTTTATGAATTATGACCTAGTGTGGGTCAACGGTAGAGGTTCAAAGAGTCCCTGCGAAAATCTTTCCAATACCAATACAATAATGAGTTCACCAAAATAATTCTCAACCATCCAGAGATATGTCGAATATATTTACATTTCCAATGCTTTTACCTTCAATAATGATAGCCATTTCCTAATAAATGCAATGCAGGTGTGAACAGTGTGTGGATCTTGATAAATGTAGTACTGACTATTTTAATGACCGGGAATTCTGACGGAAATGAAAGTTGAGTGTAAATATAAAATATGAATTTCAATTTTGAAAATACATGAGGTCATGACCGGCAACGCTTCACACCAGCATACTCTTCGTATCCGCTAACGCGCCTCATGAACTCTTCGTATCCGCTAACGCGCTTCATGAACTCTTCGTATCCGCTAACGCGCTTCATGAACTCTTCGTATCCGCTAACGCGCTTCATGAACTATGCTGGTGTGGAACGCCACTGTTCACACTCGCGTGTTTTCGAAAATGAAATTTATTTAGATAACAGTTATCCGATAAGCAGGTCGTGGCTTATTGTTAAATCGCTATTAGTGTTCCAAACTTTTGAATACCATCTCTGTATGAGTAGGGTGGCTAAAGTGAGCGTTGTGGCCCATTTACTTCTTGTTATTTATATTATTGTTACATTTTATACTACAGTATATAAAATCCATGTTCTGTAATAAACATGATGTTTATGTTTGGTGTTAAGACTTTAAATTTGTTGGAAAGTCAGTTGATCCCCATCTTCGCTAGCCAAGGGTTTTCAGTCCATGCCGCTCCCCCGAACACCATTGGCTAGCGAAGATGGTTGATCCCAGAAATAAATATGAGTGGCAGTCAGTTAATCGATACTCAATCAACTGAAAATAAACATGAATCGACATAATCATCACATGGTAAGATGAGGTAATGTGGGATTAAATCTGTCATTAATTTGGAATATTTCTGTGACGTCATCCATTCTACACAGTTCAATAAATTACCAGTTGGACTACTTTGGTCTAGAAAGTTACCAGAAGCTGTCAAAAAGTATCAGATTCTTAAATTCCCAGGCTACTACCCTCACCTACAGTAACAGGTCAGCTAATGGAGAAGCACAATTCCTGCCCATAGGGATTCCAACACTCTTTTGGAACGACCTGATCACCAAAGACTACAAAGATATTGTCAATGAGGTTATATATTATGTAGATATTGTCAATTAGGAACAACATCATCTTTTAGCACCTTCAGAGTACTTGTACGTAAGATTAAAGTGCTTTTAATAAGGCAACTTTTGGGATGACTGATCACAAGTTATGATTATTTCTGAGTTCCAATTTTATTGTAGATATTAGAAGTCTAGTCTGTAATCAATCGTGGGAAATGGTGTTGTAAAATGGTAAAAAGTCGTATGTTTTGATGCGGTTGACTTTGGAAACAAAATGTGATTTCAAAATTACAAGAAGAGAGTTTTTTGGAATATTTGATAATCCACACATTTTGAATATCTATAGATTGAAAAAAGAAGTATTGCAACTGCTGAGTATTGATTCAAGAAATATTTTCCAAGATGCTCATATCAGCAGTACAATCAATAGTAAAATAAACCCTATCCCCTACATAACATGTTTCAAATGCTAATGAATGTAAGCTCATTCTGAAATTAATAAGACATCTTTTGAAATACATCAGGATTACATCTGACTGAGAGGCATCATTAAAACAACACACCATACAATCTACTTGACAATAAAAGTAGGGATCTTTTCCAGAAATTGAAATTACAGTGGAAATCGACCAAATTCACCCAAAATAGCTTGAATAGGTATTTTAATGTGCCCCACATACATATTTGATATTTTTTTAAACGCAGTAATGTTTTACTCAATGAGTTTTCTGGTGTATAACGTCGGACTTTTACACATGATGGCTCTGTGTTAACTATGACTCAATTCTCGCTGTAATAAAATAATATTGGTTGGATATTAGTCTGAGCGTATGCAGTAATGTGGGAAGTTTATTTTAATACTTCCAAAACACTTAGATAGTGTAAGGAGGGGTCTTTGAAAGCACTCTTGCAAATGCCACGTTGACAAATTATTACAAACCAAATTAACTAAATAAAATTTCTAACTGTTTGGAAGAGGACATATTTTCAATATGCCTTTTCTTTATAAAAGAATATTTTGATTTACTTCTTACAATGTACTATTTTTCACAAAATGTAGCAATCTGAGTCTTCTAAAGATTAACATTAAGAGTGGTTGAAGTATATTTATTTTCAGTTTTGGAAAGTAGTACTAATTAATCAGGGCATAAGAAAATAGTACTAGTTAATCAGGACATAAAAAAGTAGTACTAATTAATCAGGACATAAGAAAGTAGTACTAATTAATCAGGACATAAGAAAATAGTACTAATCAATCAGGACATAAGAAAGTAGTACTAATTAATCAAGACATAAGAAAGTAGTACTAATTAATCAGGACATAAGAAAGTAGTACTAATTAATCAGGACATAAGAAAGTAGTACTAATTAATCAGAACATAAGAATAGTACTATTAATCAGGACATAAGAAAGTAGTACTAATTAATCAGGACATAAGAAAGTAGTACTAATAAGAAAGTAGTACTAATTAATCAGGACATAAGAAAGTAGTACTAATTAATCAGGACATAAGAAAGTAGTACTAATAAGAAAGTAGTACTAATTAATCAGGACATAAGAAAGTAGTACTAATTAATCAGGACATAAGAAAGTAGTACTAATTAATCAGGACATAAGAATAGTACTATTAATCAGGACATAAGAAAGTAGTACTAATTAATCAGGACATAAGAAAGTAGTACTAATAAGAAAGTAGTACTAATTAATCAGGACATAAGAAAGTAGTACTAATTAATCAGAACATAAGAAAGTAGTACTAATTAATCAGGACATAAGAAAGTAGTACTAATTAATCAGGACATAAGAAAGTAGTACTAATTAATCAGGACATAAGAAAGTAGTACTAATTAATCAGGACATAAGAATAGTACTAATTAATCAGGACATAAGAAAGTAGTACTATTAATCAGGACATAAGAAAGTAGTACTAATTAATCAGAACATAAGAATAGTACTATTAATCAGGACATAAGAAAGTAGTACTAATTAATCAGGACATAAGAAAGTAGTACTAATTAATCAGGACATAAGAAAGTAGTACTAATTAATCAGGACATAAGAAAGTAGTACTAATTAATCAGGACATAAGAAAGTAGTACTATTAATCAGGACATAAGAAAATAGTACTAATTAATCAGGACATAAGAAAGTAGTACTAATTAATCAGGACATAAGAAAGTAGTACTAATTAATCAGGACATAAGAAAGTAGTACTAATTAATCAGGACATAAGAAAGTAGTACTATTAATCAGAACATAAGAAAATAGTACTAATTAATCAGGACATAAGAAAGTAGTACTAATTAATCAGGACATAAGAAAGTAGTACTAATTAATCAGGACATAAGAAAGTAGTACTAATTAATCAGGACATAAGAAAGTAGTACTAATTAATCAGAACATAAGAATAGTACTATTAATCAGGACATAAGAAAGTAGTACTAATTAATCAGGACATAAGAAAGTAGTACTAATTAATCAGGACATAAGAATAGTACTAATTAATCAGGACATAAGAAAGTAGTACTAATTAATCAGGACATAAGAAAGTAGTACTAATTAATCAGGACATAAGAAAGTAGTACTAATTAATCAGGACATAAGAAAGTAGTACTAATTAATCAGGAGATAAGAAACAATCTGCGGGCAAATCACCTCATTTCGCTGGGTCGTCTCTTCAATAAATATTAATGGTAGAACATTCACCAGGAAGTCAAATAGGAAAAAATCAGTTGCCTTCTTCTTGAAACTTCTACATAGGGTTTATGTAAAAATCCTAGTGAGTTTACTTTTAAGTTTTACAGATATCAAGTTTGCTCTGCAACCTTTGAAGTACATTGAATATTCTTTAATAAATTATGTTGATTATTCCGGGGAGGTACAAAACTGAAATAAAGGAATTAAACTCTTACAATTTTCTGAAGACGAAATGCATTACATGGTTATCAAAGCATAAATTTATCACAATCAAAATACCTTTTCAAACATGAAATAATTTGATTGTATCAAATATCGACAAATGCAGAGATAATTAGTTCAAAGAAACCCCAATAAATTGCACGACATCCAAATACTTCCCATCGCTTTGTTATAGCATCCATTTGAACTGAATAAATCAAAGAAAAATATATAGCATCAATTGTTTAATTATCATTTGATTGCATAAACTTACTCCATGGGGCCAACACCTGGTAGAAATTCAAATGAATTGAAGAAAAGGAAGACATTTTTAGAAATCGCCGCGAATTTTGTTTCCGGATGTATAGACTATTAGTGCAATTCATAAAATACAGAATCGAGACGGATAATAAATTCCGTTTTACCACACTACCCTCCTGAATTTGAAACAAAATCACCAAAATTGGAAAAGGTAATCAATATTTCATGATAGGATCAACAGGAATTTAAATATGATTAAATCTTTGAGTAACTTGCTCATGAGGAATGAAATATGATTGTTTACAAGACATGAAAACACATGGTGATCATACAATCTACCTTAATGTTACCAGTATTACGCACTCGGCTATCATCAGATGGAAATGTTCTGATTACAACAGCTAACGAGCACTTATATCGCAGAGAGTCAGTGTCACACATAACAATAGTGTCTCGTTTCACATTTGGAGCATCACCAGTCCACTTTACGCGACTTTGTAAAGAAGAGAGGTAGTCTCTTTGCAACCTTTTCCAAAACTCATTAACAAGTAGTTGTACATGTTTTCATTGTGCTTTGTATATATCTTGTGGTCCAAGCAATGGAATACACATTGGAAGTTGACCAGACTTATGTGTTAATAACATTGACGGTGTTAATATAACAAGGTATGAAGGGTCCTCAGAAAGATTTGTCAGTGGCCGTGAATCAACTACAGCTGCCGTGACTTCCGCGATAAAGGTGGTCAAGTTCTCATGAGTAAGGTCCTTCTGGTTTGTTTTGAATAGCATGGAGTCCAATATTCTGCTACATTCCCCTGGAAGCACCAATCATACGATCCCCCGAAATGAGATTAAAGATCCCTGAACAAGCGATGCGGTGAAGAAATTGACTGATTCCTCCTCTAAGAATCTGCCGAAATATTGAGCTCATAAACTGCTCCTGCAAAATGGGGGGCCCCTATCAGACCCGCATTGGCAAATAGGTCCTCTTGTCGCCAAGAAACGCTTCAAAGCGTTGATAAAGGAAGAGGAACTAAATTCTTCCACAACCTCAGTATGAATGACTCTACATACTAAACATCTAATGATATGGCCCATCGTTTGTGATGAGCGACGACTCCTCTAATTCTCCTCGAAACTACATTCCATGAACCAAAGGTGTCCAGTCCAAAAAACAAAAAAGGTGGCCCAGATGTAATACGGTCAACAGGAAGATCAGCCATCTTAGGTGAGCATACATTTTGCATATGACGCATGAATGAATGACTATTGTGATGAAACGAAAAATCCAGAATCCAGCAGTCCGAAATCTTCCTTTCGTAATACGACACCCTTGATGGTTGAACAAGATAATGTCTGATAAACAATGCAGCGACGTGGCTTTTCGTAGGGGCCCATGTTTGCCAAACTCTCTATTTTGTATTGCTTAAAGGAGTTATGAGATCGATCACTGTTCGTTATCTTCGCCTTTTATTCGATAACTAGATTTACGGCAAGGAGATCAAGATACTCTTTTTGCTTGACTTAAACGTCCTCCAACACAAAGTACACCATGCTTATCTGTGCATGGAGTTAATGACAGTATAGAGCTTGTACATGTTAATGACCTACCTTCTCTCAAACAGTCTATTGTTTGAAATATTCATACTACTGATTCTTGATGGTGAGCTTTTCTGCCTTTTGAAGGTTGTCTGTGTGAAATGGACAAAATGCCACCCTTTGCAATGTCCTTGTCCATTATATGATTGAACAATGTGCTACAGTTTTAACTTTGAAATGCCCAGCGAATCCAGAAGAGTTTGAGTTTATATTCATACAAGCAGTTTTAACTGATGTTGTGGGTCATATTTCAGTATCTTGATCCGGATTTACCCATTCAAATGATTGAGGTGATTTTTTTAGGCAATGCTGTCAAAATGAAGGATGATCCGAGTATCCACGTGCTATACACTATTTCCTTTGCGGACAATGACCGGGTAGCAAGGTCTGTTGGGTCATCAACAGACGGTACATAGCACCATTGATCGACTGTATGTAACTGGTGGCTCTGAGTGACACGATTGTCAACATATACACAACATCTGCGCTTAGTGTTGTTAAGGTAATTTAATACTATCTTGCTGTCTATATACGTGGTTGCTTTAAAATCACACTTCAGATGATGAACAGTGGTGTCCTTCAGTTGCAAAGCAGGGACAACAGCACAGAGTTCAAGCCTCGATATAGTATGCCCATGTTTAGGCTCGATCTTTGCCTTCCCAAGCACAAAACGGATATGCTGTTGTCCATTTATGTCGCAAATTTTCAAGTAGGTTACTGCAACAATAGGAATTTAAGACGCATCAGAAAATATGTACAACTCTCCGGATTTGATTATATACTTGTAAATCGACATATGTCCTAATGCAAAACTTATACGGTACCAATTTTGATGCACCAGATGCGCATTTCGACAAATAATGTCTCTTCAGTGATGCTCAACCGAATTGTTTGAAATCCGAAATAACAATGAAGTTTTAGAGCTATTATAGGGGAAAACAGGGTGCCAAAAAAGTGCAGTCAAAATGTGAAGACGAACAGTGGTCAATCTCATAACGCCTATAAGCAACACAAAATAGAGAGTTGGGCAAACACGGACCCCTGCATGTACCAGAGGTGGGATCAGAAGCCTAGGAGGAAGCATCCCCTGTCGACCGGTCACACCAGCCGTTAGCCCTATATCTTGATCAGGTAAACGGAGTTATTCGTAGTCAAAATCAGTGTGTAAAGAACGGCCTAACAATCGGTATGATACACGTCAGACAGCATTTGACCAAATGACAGGTTCTATTGGCGAACTAAATAGTAATAACGACATTAGAATTTGCGAAATGCTGACTTTAAACGAGACTGTTAAAATCTTTGTAACATCAACTTGTTTGTCAGTAGCCTGCTTCGATTTAAAAACTTATCATATGCAGAAGAAACTCTGGCGTATCGAATCAGTTGAGAGATATAAACAGCATATGCAGGTGATAATGAAATATTGCCACATAAATATGGGAAGCTGAAATCATCCCGTTTGTCATTTTCGGAGTTGTTAGTTTCCTGTTAGTATATATTTTCAATGAAATATCTAAGTACGAAGCAGACGTAGAGGACTCTTTGGTGTCTTTTATTTCGAATTCACTGACATGGGATATATCAAATCGACATATGAATGAAAATGATTATTGTTAATAGATAAAACATCGTCGATATGTTTGAATATCGAGTTTAAGGCCACAGCAAGAGATTTTTTCTTCTCACTTAGAAGCTTTTGAATAAATCTGCCTCATAATAATATAAAAACAGGCCAACTAACAAAGGAGCTCAATTCGTGCCCATGAGAATTCCAACAGCCTGTTAAAAGACCTGATCACCAAAGACTACGAAGATATTGTCAATGAGGAACTCCAGCATCTTTTTAATTTCAACTTCAGAGTACTTGTGCGTGGAACCAGAGTGGTGTTTAACAAAATAATTTTTTGGATGACTGATCACTAGATGTGAATATTTCCATTTTCGTTGAAGTAGCAACAATCTATGATGTCAAAAAGTCTAGTATATAAGAGATAAGACATTTCTTAAATCATGACTCTAGTTTTTTCTTTTTTGATTTCGGTTAATTTCTGTCACTTGGTTTTAACTTTTCCAACTCGGTTAATTTATGTGACCTGGTTTTAACTTTTCTAACTCTGTTAATTTCTGTAACTCGGTTTTAACTTTTCTAGCTCGGTTAATTTCTGTGACCTGGTTTTAACTTTTCTAACTCGGTTAATTTCTGTAACCCGGTTTTAACTTTTCTAACTCTGTTAATTTCTGTAACTCGGTTTTAACTTTTCTAACTCGCTTAATTTCTGTTACTCTGTTTTAACTTTTCTAACTCGGTTAATTTCTTTAACTCGGTTTTAACTTTTCTAGCTCGATTAATTTCTGTGACCTGGTTTTAACTTTTCTAACTCGGTTAATTTCTGTGACTTGGTTTTAACTTTTCTAACTCGCTTGATTTCTGTTACTCTGTTTTACTTTTCTAACTCAGTTAATTTCTTTAACTCGGTTTTAACTTTTCTAGCTCGGTTAATTTCTGTGACCTGGTTTTAACTTTTCTATCTCGGTTAATTTCTGTAACTCGGTTTTAACTTTTCTAACTCGGTTAATTTCTGTGACTTGGTTTTAACTTTTCTAACTCGCTTGATTTCTGTTACTCTGTTTTACTTTTCTAACTCAGTTAATTTCTTTAACTCGGTTTTAACTTTTCTAGCTCGGTTAATTTCTGTGACCTGGTTTTAACTTTTCTATCTCGGTTAATTTCTGTAACTCGGTTTTAACTTTTCTAACTCGGTTAATTTCTGTGACCTGGTTTTAACTTTTCTAACTCAGTTAATTTCTGTAACTCGGTTTTAACTTTTCTAACTCGGTTAATTTCTGTTACTCGGTTAGAAAGGTAACAGGCCTTTCTCACCACCTACTTAATCAGGGTTACAAGGTACATGCAACGAGGGTTACAGATCCTTGTTTTAACATCTACTTCTTTTCAAAGTCAGGATTACTAATTGACAATTTTATTTGAAAGAAGAAACATGATATTTTTTACCTTTTACTTAATGTATTGTGGAATGCTTTATATGTCATCGCCTTATATATAAGTAACAAAGCATTGATCTAAGTGGGCTTTTTTATTTATGTATGGTGGGTTTACAGAAAATGTATAAATTTATAATCTAATACAAGTAACACTTCACTCGATGATCTAAGCGACATCTCACAGAGTACAGATGTTCTAAAACACTTTGATCTTTTAAGACATTTTAACCAGTGAATCTCACTGCATGTATTTTGGAGTATATCAACATATTGTCTTAGGTGCTTGTCAATCAATATAAGAAATGTTGCATTCATTTTGAACGTACAAAGAGAGAAAATTTTAAATGAAATAACTTTTTATGAAATTCAGCTGAATCCGCCAATGACGTTTGCTACAATAAAAAGTTGGGTTTTTTTCAATGGCAAAACTGACTGACTGACTGGTTTCTGTCGTGGTTAGCGGTCCTTTCCGCTTTGTTATTTCATTCCTTGAACTCTCCCGGACATTCTTTTTAAAAATGTATTTTACTACATATACTTTGAATTGCTCAAATAAAAACAATTTTGCAAATCTGTTAATCATGTGTTTTGAAAGCGCACGAATAAAAAAATAATGCGTTGAAATCAGCACACAAGTGTTTCTATCGATAAGAAATACATTATTAAATAGTGTTTTATTGAAGCATCCATCTCAAAATATATTGATGAATCAAGTTCGCACCACTTGCTGAAAAGATTCCGGAAATATAATAAAAGAAAGACTCCTCGCCTTAGATGATTCATTCTCTATGAAAGTGATTTCCCCGGATATTTTGTCAACGGTAAGATCATGAAGTTGGCCACATTTAGAAGATTTGAAATTATAAAGAAGTCGTGTTAAAGGTAAGCAGCAAAAAAAAAACAAAAAAAAAAAAAAAAAAAAACTCCTTTGTGTGGATTTCACAGTCATATCAATGTCAGTCAAGCCCCAGAAGATATTCAATTTGAAATATTACACAATTTTAAAAATGTAAAGAAATTGTAAAGAAGTCGTGATAAATGTCAGCAGCAAAACCCCCATCTTTTGTGTGGGTTTCATGCTGTTTTATTCATACAGGTTTAGGTGAATCACTCCACTAAAAATGTTAATGGCTCGTTCATGTACCTTATATGAATTACGATTCCACCACTGATTCAATAAAAGTTTTAAATCTCTTCATATTTACCACACTGTTACATAAATAGTTCAAAATAACACACTCAGTCATAGATCAAAGGTCATAACTAAATATGAATGCATAGACATAACTTATAGCGAGCGAAGTTCGCGTCGCGAAGCGACGCGACGAGCTCGCTCCAATGATTACACATATGAGTCACGTGATTTGCTCTTCATCAGCTGAAAACAGATGAGTATCACCCATAATGCTTCCGAAAAAATGTCGCCGTCACTGCGGAATACTTCATTGACAAACCCGTAATTAAAATAATTAGATTGTTTAGAAAGTACCATAAACATTTTTAAATTCCAGACAAGCTTACTCATAGCTTCAAACATTTTGTTTCTGCTTGGTTTGAGAGAAGAAGAAAAAACATTGCAGCTAATATGACGTCACAATTTGTGACTGTTTACATCAAGCGCGTTATGTTTCCCGCGTTAAATGAAGAGGCGGATAAAAGTCGTGTTGCAAGATGTAAATGAACTTCGCTCGTCTCAACGGTCACACCGTACAGCATATTAGCGAGTGAAGCTCGCGTCGCGACGAGCTCGCTCCAATGATTACACATATGAGTCACGTGATTTGCTCTTCATCAGTTGAAAAAAGATGAGTATCACCCATAATGCTTCCGAAAAAATGTCGCCGTCACTGCGGAATACTTCATTAACAAACCCGTAATTAAAATAATTAGATTGTTTAGAAAGTACCATAAACATTTTTAAATTCCAGACAAGCTTACTCATAGCTTCAAACATTTTGTTTCTGCTTGGTTTGAGAGAAGAAGAAAAAACATTGCAGCTAATATGACGTCACAATTTGTGACTGTTTACATCAAGCGCGTTATATTTCCCGCGTTAAATGAAGAGGCGGATAAAGGTGTGTTGCAAGATGTTAAAATAGGCTTCGCTCGTCTCAACGGTCACACCGTACAACATATTATTTGATTTTTAAAACAATATTTTACTAAGTAAATTATGATAAGGATTCTACACCTGTCTCTTTGATATACCACCTATAATAGTTTAGATAATGCCTTCTGACGTATTTGATATACAGTATGTACAACCTATATTATTATACCTCAGTATGAGAATTCTATGTAACGCGTAATCTGATTGGTCTAGACAGTCACGTGCCAGGGAAGACAAAACTTCATATCTCCCTCTCAAACATCATATCTCCCTATCATATTTACCGCTTGGGCAGCCTCGTGCATTTTCCATAAATTTAACGTCAAAGTAGACGAAGGGTATTATGACGTCACAATAAGTCCGAGTTATTCTACTTTCATAGTTCGTAAGGCACAAAATATGCGGGTCTCTGATATACAGTTTTAAAATCGACTGATTTTGGTTGATATAAAAACATGCAAGTAAATCAGCATTCAAGGACAATGGAAATACAAAAAACTGGTTATCATATCACTGTGTTTCGCTGTTTGTACCTTCTATATATACGTTGACGGCGCGGTGTTACTGTTAGGGCAATCTCAGCTAGATACATGTACGATATATAGATGAGTGAACTCCAATTTCAAATACAATTTTGTGGTCTTGCTTTGTTTCGGTATAATAAACAATTTATTGCATGAAAGTTCGGGAGATATGAAGATTTATTCACCCAAGAAAAATCATGTTCCCCGAGGGCAACGCCCGAGGGGAATATGATTTTTCTAGGGTGAATAAATCTTCTTATTATATAGCTAATAAATAGTCTAATATAAAATTTGCGTAAAATCTAGAGAATGTTAGCGTTCAATATCCTGAGAATTTATTGAACGCTAACTTTACATTGCGTAAATTGTATGCGCCCGAAACATTTCGAGTATGAGCGTTCAATATTGACGTTACCGTAACGACGTAAACAAGCCAAAATGGCAGACGACGGTCCTCCGAATTTGACAGAGCCGGTATTTGATATTTACTTAAGCATTATGTTTTACTGTACATAAATTATGATGTCCCCATTTACAAAATCAGTTTGCTTCATGCATTAATGACAGGTTAAATATTGAACAGTTAAGAAATGCATGCTGTTATTGCACACTGGCAATATTGATGAATTCTCGTCTATTTTGGAGTAGTTTGAGTTAAAATGGATATAACTTAACAACCAAATACTTTAGCTATATAATAAAAGGGTTATTGAACTTATATAGGTGAATATTGGCACTCGTCGGCTGTCAAAATGCACTCGCAAGCTCGTGCATTTTCACAGCCAACTCATGCCAATATTCACTGATATAAGTTCAATAACCCTATAATATCTCCCTCACTATCATGCAATAAATGTATAATAGTTTAGATGATGCCTCCTGACGTATTTGATATCACACAGTAATGCATATCAAACTGATGTCGAGTTTTGTCTCATGTATTTCTATATTCATCTTCCGGTATATTACATGTGCAAAGTTTTAACTCTATTAACGTATGTAAATATTTTAATTCTTATTCACTATTTCTAACATATTCAGTTGCTCATTTATGAAACATTGTGCACCAGATGAAGAAGAGAGAGTCGTTTATTACTATCACGTGATATCTATACTCCGTTTACATTCTTATACAAATATATCTCGCTTTACCTGTACATAGCTCGATTTTGCATATTACAACGTAAAATATTGGTCATAAGAAACTCAACACTTACAGATTGATATCACCCAAAATGCCTAAAAATAACGCTGCATGTTGTACATGATGTATCTGGGCCCTTATTCACAAAATATCTTATGACTAAGCTGAAAAAAATAATCTGTCTGACAATTAAATACCGAACACAAGGTCATAAGTATGTATTCAAGGTTAACAAACCATGGGTGCACTTTACATATTAATTAAGAAGTCTACAAGTAATGAACAATAAGAAAATCAAAGTGTTTGTAGTATAAATTTTGATCTTAGTCGTAAGATATTTTGTGAATAGGATAACTGGTTACTAGAGCGCTCGCTTGGCAATAGAAATGTCCCGGATTGTATCTGGTGACCAGGGAGCTCGCTTGTCAATAGAAATATCCCGTATTATATCTGGTGACTAGGGAGCTCGCTTAGCAATAGGAAGCTCTCGGGTTGTATCTGGTGACTAAGGACGATCGCTTGGCAATAGAAATGTCCCGGATTGTTTCTGGTGACTAGGGAGCTCGCTTGGCAATAGGAGGGTTCTAGGTTGTATCTGGTGACTAGGGATGCTCGCTTGGCAATAGGAAGGTCCCGGGTTGTATCTGGTGACTAGGGACGCTCGCTTGGCAATAGGAAGGTCCCGGATTGTTTCTGGTGACTAGGGACGCTCACTTGGTAATAGAAATGTCCCGGATTGTATCTAGTGACTAGGGAGCTCGCTTGGCAATAGAAATATCCCGTATTATATCTGGTGACTAGGGAGCTCGCTTAGCAATAGGAAGCTCTCGGGTTGTATCTGGTGACTAAGGACGATCGCTTGGCAATAGAAATATCCCGGATTGTTTCTGGTGACTAGGGAGCTCACTTGGCAATAGGAAGGTTCCGGGTTGTATCTGGTTACTAGAGACGCTCGTTTGGCGATAGGAAGGTCCCGGGTTGTATCTAGTGACTAGGAAGCTCGCTTGGCAATAGGAAGGTTCCGTATTATATCTGGTGACTAGGGACGCTCGTTTGGCGATAGAAAGGTCCCAGGTTGTATCTGGTGACTAGGGACGCTCGCTTGGCAATAGGAAGGTCCCGGGTTGTATGTGATGACTAGGGACGCTCGCTTGGCAATAGGAAGGTCCCGGGTTGTATCTGGTGACTAGGGGCGCTGGCTTGGCAATAGAAATGCCCGGATTGCATCTGGTGACAAGGGAGCTCGCTTGGCAATATAAATGTCCCGGATTGTATTTGGTGACTAAGGGCGCTGGCTTGGCAATAGAAATGCCCGGATTGTATCTGGTGACTAGGGAGCTCGCTTGGCAATAGAAATGTCCCGGATTGTTTATGGTGACTAAGGACGCTCGCTTGGCAATAGGAATGTCCCAGATTATATCTAGTGACTAGGGACGTTCACTTCGCAATAGGAAGTTCCCGGGTTGTATCTGGTGACTAGGGACGCTCGCTTGGCAATAGGAAGGTCCTGAATTGTTTCTGGTGACTAGGGACGCTTGCTTGGCAATAGAAATGTCCCGGATTGTATCTGATGGCTAGGGACGCTCGCTTGGCAATAGCAAGGTCCCGGATTGTGTCTGGTGAATAGGGAGCTCGCTTGGCAATAGGAAGGTCCCGGGTTCGATTCTCGATCCCTATGCCTTGTCAATCCTAACAAGTTTAATGTGGGTAGTGACTGTTCCTTCACCAAGCATCCGACATTAAAAGTGGAAGTCATAGGTATTTCAAATATGACATTAAAAATGGAGGGTAGGTTTTTTTTTACGATAAAGAACCCCAATGTATAGGAATTTTTTAAGGGATTTTTTTTTTTATCACTTTGCATAAAACTGACCCAGATGATATGTTTTAGATTATTTTTTCTAAGCTGAAAATTGCCATGGAAACGTTTCTTCTACAGGACTCGTGTTTGGTGTTAAGATGTTGGTGGGTCAGGCTAGGGATTATCGTCGTTAACTAGTTCAAAGCTTCATCTGTTTTCTCAAACACCATTATGTACTACAGTCCCTGGCTGTTCCAAACACCATTATGTACTACAGTCCCTGGCTGTTCCATTGGTGTCATTTCAATCTGCACCTCAACCTTGAATAATTAGTGGCTGAATAAATGATATGTGAATTTAAAAAATAACAAACACGATGTGTTTGTGAAACATTGATACCCAGTATGGCCAAATTCCAAGTTAAACAATGTTGATACAAAAACAAGGAAAATATGTGAAATATGAAGGCCGTATCACCATCCATTCAACGGCTGTTCAAAAGTTATGGCCAGGGTTTAAGTTATTGCGGACAAACAGATCGATCAAAAACGCTATCATCCATTACGGGGGCTTAAAAATCACAAAACACTATTAGATGATAGTGCATGATGAAATAAATAAATGTTGCAGTATGTTAAAGTGACAGCGATTTCCCCCATAAAATAGCGATGTGAAAAATATTTATAATGTCCTATCCCAGAATTCAGCTCATCGATAACAATCTATCAAGTTTGCACTTCCCGAGAAGGAAAGATAACCCCGAGAAATTTGCTCTCTTAAGATGCACGATGCTTTTACCTCGGATACTTTGTCAGCAGATGACAGCAGAATTTCAGTAACACTCAGACCACGCTCCGTCATTTTCGTGCTGTTTTAAAGGGCATTAGCTGAGAAAGTGATGGCAACCATTTGTTTCTCAAAATATCTCAGTGGCAAAGGAATATATACATATTATTAATAACTATAATAAAAACAAAAGAAACCCAATAAAACTACGTTAGATAAACATGAAAGGAAGAATTATTGTCCAGTAAGACAATAATTATCAAATCACCAAAATAACATATCCATGTGCATGTTTTGATTGATATAATGAAATACTGGTGATGTACATGAGATATAAGATATAAAAATATGATAGAGCGATTTTTATTGAATTCAATTTTGGTGACAGATAGTGCTCCTTTAAAGGGTATCGAGGTGTCATTTTGTCACCAAAAATTGAATTTAATAAAAATTGCTCTGTATTATATATTTCAATATTTACATTCACTGAATCTTTTCTCTTATATTACTTTTGAAATTGACATTACTTTCATCATGCAATAAATATATATTTGTAGCAAACTAGTTCGATCTGGTTTTCTAGTACCACCTGTCTGCAAAATCATTACCAAATATGGAGTGTCATCAAGGTGAACGTAACACATGGGTCAATCATATAATTATTTTAAATCTTAATTCTATTTTATATTTTTGATAATGCATAAAAATATAAACATCAACAATAAAATGTATTCTTTCTTTGTTGTTTCATCGGGTGATGAAGGTAGCAATCATTGCAGAAAAAAGCATGCATTTTTCTGCAATGCTAGATACCTTCATCACCCGATGAAACAACAAAGAAAGCATTTTATTGTTTAGTAATAACACCAGTAATTAATCATTTCAAACACTTGAATGTGTAATTTTGGTGATTAAATAAATATTGCTTTGCAAGATGATAATTCTTCTTTTTATAGTTTCTTTCACTAAAAGTTATTATCTAACATAGCTTTGTTAGGTTTCTCTTCTTTTTTGTACTAAATAAATGTTTTTATTAGTCATTCATTAAAATATATGTTCCTAAGCCATTGAGATATTTTGAGAAAAAAAAGGTTGCCATCACTTTCACAGCTAATGTCCCTTTGAAAATATGCCACCGTCAGTTTTGCATCCAAAAGACATACAATACGAATTCTATTGAAATTGAAAGGACAGTATGTACACGCGCACCTGTTCAATACAATTTCTTTATGCGGAGCTTGTGCAGTTTATCCATGACTGTTAGTGAGAGGGTAGTCTGAATTTATTAGCCACAGAATAAACGATAATTTATATCCTCCGAATAAAAAAGTTAAAACAATAACGATTTTATAAGCTTTGTGTTGTAACACAAGAAAATTTCGGAACAAAAAATAATTCATCATTGATTGATTTGTCGAAAACCGATAATTTATAATTAATTTGCAATAATTGATTAGAAAATACCAGTGGGTTTAAAATACCAATCGTTCTGCACATAAGTCATCGCTATTTCAAAGTCTTCATTGAGTTTTAAAAGAAAGACGACTTTTCCCCCCAAGTGCTCACCAGAATATTTTTACTATTCTTCTTCTTTAGTATTTATAATATTCTGTTTCCAAACAGTCTGTAAACATTTTTTTTTATTAACGACAGAATGCGACATGGAGTCAATCAATTAGTAATCCATTTGCATAAAATGTTTACACTGCATATTAATTTGAGACGAACAAACACTGTTTGATAAATAATCTTGACGGTTCCGACTCATACCATAGAATCACTCAGAAAGAAATGGAATGAGGATATTTGATAGAGTATGGACTATCTGAAATTTCTTCCAGTGGTTTGCTGTTGCTTAACTGCAGTTACAGGTATGGGGTCAGCCAAAACTTATGCTTTGGAAAAAAAATGGATGACGCAAATCCTTCGTTGAAAGTATCCTCCATTTAATCATTTTATCCGTTGAGAAGGGATATCTCTCACGCAACATTAAAAAAAATCAATTGTTTTCCAGAATCTTATTAAAATTACGAGGTAATGAATATCAATATTTTTTAGCATTAACGAATTACCATAGATATAGGCAAAACCTTTGTTTACATGTATATGAAATTGAAAGCGGTTACCTATCAAAATACCGACATTTACGATAATTTTTATTTTGCGCCTTGCAGTTCGCGACTCATTTTTGATAAAATTACTGACGCTGATTTTTTCGATGAAATGTCATTCGCGAAATATCATAACCACCGAAATAATCAGGCTTTATGGTACTATACATGACATGTATGTTGATATATTTTACGATCATGAGTTTAAAGGTGTCTTCTTCTCATATTTACTGGACGCGTTGATATATTATATTTCGCCTGCACCAATTATAGCATGTATACATTTTCCTGAAACGTGGAAATGTGGGTTTCACGGTTCTTGCTTTTGTGTCAAGGTCATTTTGATGTCACACACTTTTCAATTCAAAGAACCTAGAAATTCCATATTTAGAGTATATAAAAATTGTATATACTAGTGATTCGTTACAAATTTTGTCTTAATTTACACCATAATCACTATGTATAAAAATATTTTTGTTCGTTTGAAGATTTAATAAAGACAGGTAAACACAATAAGATAGTACGGGAAACCGAATTTACTCTGATAATTTTAGATTTCGGCATGTCGATTGTTATATTTGGCAGAATTCAATATCTTTTTTGGAAAGTTATCACTGATGCAATAAGGTACACAATGACACAAAATGAAATAGGGGCATCTACACCCTGAAATAGTTTCTCAAATCTGTACACCGATTTAATCATAAAAGATATGATGATATATGATAGGTATATAGGCCAAAAAAGGCAGAAAATGTGCAAATTTGGATGAAAATATAATTTTCAAAAAAGTTATTTCAACACATACACTGTATAAGCAAAAGACTCTGGCAGATTTGAACTCGAGATCTGCGGTTCACCAACCCAATGCTTTAACCACTGAGCTACGATGATAGACATTCGAAACAATCGATGAAAATAATTTAAATCGCCATCTTGTGACGTAGTGTCATAAAGAGTATAAGTCAATAAGCTTTAGTGTAGTGAGCTACCTTAATTGTTTCCTTTGGAAAAGATTAGCAGTAGGGCATATAGAATGACGCACAAAAGGTAGTGAATTCAAGATATCATACAAATTTACTATACCAGCTGTTATTTTTGTCAGACATGATATATTTTTTCATGATTTTGAAAATCTTTCTTTAATTTTGTTCAATTGGAGCTTATACTTCCGGTGATATTTCACTATACGCATCCCGTGGGGATCCGGGTTAGAATAGGTCCTCAGTACCCCCTTGCTTGTCGTAAGAGGCAATTAAATGGGGCGGTCCTTCGGATGAGACCGCAAAAACCGAGGTCCCGCGTCACAGCAGGTGTGGCACGATAAAGATCCCTCCCTGCTCAATGGCCATAAGCGCCGATCATAGGCCTAAATTTTGCAGCCCTTCACCAGCAGTGGTGACGTCTCCATATGAGTGAAATATTCTCGAGAGGGACGTAAAACAATATTCAATCAATCAATCAATCACTATACGCCGTGATTCACCGAAAATATAGTCCCCTATAACTCAATTTCCCAGACCACATTTTACTATTTTTAGCGCCAGAGGGGAAGGCAACCTAAAAATGTTTACATGATAAATGATAGCAGTAATTATATGATAAAAATTTGTCATACTGTTCTGTTGATATACGGCCTAGATAAGCTTCAGTACTAATTTGAAAACGTTAAAAATATTTATAGAGGTTGCCATGATGTGGAACTCTTTTGTATTCAAGACCACAAAAATCCGGGACATTTCTATTGCCAAGCAAGCGTCCCTAGTCACCAGAAACAATTCAGGACCTTCCTATTGCCAAGCGAGCGTCCCTAGTCACCAGATACAACCCGGGAACTTCCTATTGCGAAGTGAACGTCCCTAGTCACTAGATATAATCTGGGACATTCCTATTGCCAAGCGAGCGTCCTTAGTCACCATAAACAATCCGGGACATTTCTATTGCGAAGGGGAGATGTAAACTTTTATTTTTGAAATTTCTGACACAACCAAGTCATCTGAAAAGAAAAGACTTGCGTAATGACAAGCTGAGGTTCGAGACATTTGTATGAGGAAAGGTGTACCATCTGCCTGCTCTACGACTCGACTGAACATCTTCTTTTCTTAATTTCCTCTTGCGAAAGAACGGGCTCAAATCTATACGACTCTAAACTTACTGTTTGTGAGATTCTAAGATCATCAAAGAAGTGTATGTGGTAGATTTTATGAATAAATAGGTTGATGCCTTCCTGTCAAGCAGTTAATTACACTTGTCATGTTTGCAGTGCTGCTGAGGAAATAAACCGAAACCGACAGTGTGACATCATCAATTAAACTCCAATGGCCACTCTCTTAGCGGCGGGTAATTTAAGATATGATAAATCAATATTGATTTAACCATTAAGCAAGGATTTTTGTTGTCAAATCATTCCTTGACAGTACAAAAGCATACAATGAGTTCATGTAAGATGCGTTATATTTATCTTCTGTTGAAAAGATCACTTTACGTCTTATAAACCATTCAATCTATGTTCATCCAGACTGGTCCTAACTAGTCTAATCCTGGCTTCACTTTAATTCCATGCTAACAAATTCAGTTGTTTTTCTGCATCTGGTAATGTACACCAATCAAATGTAAGATGCTCCTTATCAGTCAAAAGATTTAATAAATAAAAAGCTGATTGAAATAGTCTCTGAGAATTAAATGCTAGATTGTGTAGATAATACATGAAGAATGATTGCTTGTCTTTTCATCGTGTTTATGTCCATCCATGCGTGACTTTTGATAGAAACACTGTGTATACCGTTTAGGTGTTTATGACGTAATCATCCACAAGACACCGCTTTATAAACATCAAAGTTTTTGTCAATCTATAAGTTAATTAAACTGTACATATTCGACCCCTCTCCCCGGGGAAAAAGTACTGGATCCCTGTATAAAGAGATATGCATATTTGCGATTTTAATAAAAGATATTAGGTTGTTTTGGTTTTTTTAAATACCGAAACATGGCGTCCTTAAAAATTAATAACTAAGGTTACAAATAAACTGCAACATATACAATTAATAATTAAGGTTACAAATAAACTGCCACATATACAATCTACTTTCCTGTACTTACAGCGGCTGACTTCATTCAATTGTCACCTCCATTTTATACATGTATCTAATTTATAAGCACTATCACATGGAAGACTGTTATAGATTTATTCAAATAGCATTAATACATGGTTTAACACTTTTATGAAAATGCCACATTTAGTTGAGCTGGGTATAATGTGTTTGTTCTTATACGTCCCATTCGACGTCTGGAGTGATGCCTGAGTAGTTGTACTGAATTTAAAAAGCCAACATTCCGACTATCACCGAACAGTCAACTATGTATTCATTGTTTGTTTTTCATTGGGTTTTTTTTTGTTGTTGTTGAAAATATATCTTTAATAACATTAGTAAATTAAAAAAGAAATATCTGTTTCATATTTTGGATGTTTTACTGAACAGCAAATTAACAACCCAACTTAATGACAAACGGGATGATTTCAGCTTCTCCATCATCTAATTCCAATATATATGTAGAAACATTCCATTATCACCTGCGTATGGTGTTCGTCTCCTAACTGATTCGATACGTTAGAGCAAATTCTAAGTATGATCAATTTCGAAACCGAGGCATGCTACTCACAAATACGTTGATGCTACAGGAGTTTCAACAGCATCATTTAAAGCCAGCATGTCCAGGGGCCCGTGCTTGCCTGTTCTCGATTTTGTGGTCTTTTAAGGATTCACGATAATCACCTTTTTCATAAGTAGAGTTTTATTGACAAAAACTATAACTTATCTATGCTTATGTTTATTGCTGAATTTCAAAAGATCGACACCTATTCCAGATTCTAGAAATTGTGCGTAGAAATATAAGACGAATTAAAACATTGTTACAATCGTGGAAGAATAAATAAACGCCCTCTTGCAAAACTGATCGATTTAATCAACGTTATAAATTCTAAGAATAATTCCAAAGTTAAACCCGGCTATCTGTGGGTTTGATCATCGTCTGCTACTAAGCGTAAACATAAACGATTTGGAGAGTATCATGTAAAGGTTGCTACTAAACATGAACACGCGGAATGTTCTTAATTCTATCATGTAAGAACTGTTACTGAACGTAAAGAATGCATATTTGTTGTGTTCTAAACTATAAAAGTTTCAAGTGCAAAAAGGTTCGCTTCTGCTTACATGTACTTACAAGTCATGTAAATTTAATCTATTTCACTTTCATTATTATTTAACATTGATTTAGATAATTCAAAATCGGTCAATCCCCTATCGTTATAAATTGATTACTTTAAATGAGGTTTTTCAGTGATAGTGCGCATCATGGACTATGCTAGCACGGTGGCAGTTCATAACGTTATATTCACTGCAACACCTCATTTGTTTCTTCAATATTGGCAATTCCAGCGGTGTTTATGATTAAATCTTGATAATTAGCATAGAAATGATGATATTCCTCAGAGTTTTATATTTGAAGAAAAAACATGTCAGTTATATATTATAGCATTGTTTTTTCTTTTTAAGCCAAAACAAGTGACCACACTGGAAGTCATTTCATCGTAGCGTTCTTTAGGGACTTAGATCTGACGAAGCTGGACGCTTATATGATTATTGCAGCAGTGCACGACGTAAACGTTACATTGAACATGACGTACCGGGAACAGAGAAACACTCATTTGTCCTCTCTACAAGTGAGTCCGGGGATTGTGGAACATATCAATTTTAAAGAACAATACGGGAATATCAACATGCCTTTTCCAGTTCTTCGAATAGAAGCATCACATCCGGTGAGCATTACAGCATTCGTCGATGGTTCTAAGTCAGCAGCGTCTTATCTTGTATTCCCGCTAGATGTCGCAGGTTTAGAATACAGATTGATGCCTTTTTGCAAAAAGGAAAACGGTATGTGCGTTTGTGCCATTGTAACCTTAGAGGAAAATACAATGATTATCTTAGAGAATGAAAATCATGGTAACATATCTGTTTACACTGCAGACCATGCGGTGGGGGAGGAAACAAGTGATTATTTGTCTCTACCACGTAGTAAGATTAATTTTATCTCCAAAACCATTTATAGTCACGTCTCGTTGGAAAGTCACGATGATTTTAGTGGACTTTTACTGCGGGCCAATAGTTCTGTAGTTGTATTTTGTGGTGGTACAAAACAGGACGCAACAATGTCAATGGAGCAAATTCCCGCTATCCCTTACTATGGTCGGGTTTTCTATACATTCCCAATTGCTTACCACGCGATGCCTCCCTCTAAACTCCGATTCATATCTCACTACAACTGCACTACCATTGAGACGGTGAAAGGTAAATTCAAGTTAGATGCAGGAGAAATTCAGGAAATTAACACCACCAAGGTCGTTGCCAGCCAAATATTCTCCGACAAACCCATCGCAATTCTGCAAATATTCTCTGGAGCTATACCCAAAGTCAGGGTCACCAGCTATCAAGAGGGCATGCTACTGTTGCCCGCCATTGACCAGTACATCTCAACAGTGATTATTCCGCGTCGGAAAAAGAAGGACTCCGCCGCGAGGATGGCAATGTTCGTGGGCTTGATATCTGATGTGTGCTATTCTTTCGCGACATTTTCAGGGAATAAACGTGTTTCCAGAAAAACGTTAAGCAATGGAATAATCCGGGAGATCGACGACAATGGGATGTCAATAAAACTCACGCGGGACTGTGATTGCCAAAAATGCAGAGATGAGCATACTTTTGGAGGGTACACCTTTCGTAGAAATACTCATGGCACCGAGGCATCCTTTAGTGTGGTGGGATACAGATTTAGATCTAAAGAGGCAAGTAACTACATTGTATCAGTTACATTTAATTTTTTGTCTTCAGTATATTAATGGTTGAAGAACTAACACTGTATTTGTTGAGGACCTCTTTAGAAGAGATACAACTACACGGAGAGATGAAAGTACCAATAATTAGTTGGTAAATATTCAAGAAAGAAGTACGTTATGACGAGATAATGAATGAATATATAGGTAATCAAAGTGACGTTCATCGTCACACAAAAACAAGGGTTACACAAAGCATGATCTCCCCTCACAACGTGGCATATCGCAAGATATTACTCCTCCAAGCGCTCTCAAAATCAGAAACACTTGAAATTTTCATTTCATTAAGTTTGCCTTTCACATATGATGTTGAAAACCAATAGGCACCAAGATTTCTATACATAGTACCAATCCTAAAAGTTTGTTAATTTTGAATGAAAATGTAGCTTAAATCTTTTCCATGAGAAATTTCGAAATTTCCTTCAAGCGACACCGACTTTTCACATGCAATATTGAAAACCAAGTAGGAGTTAAATATATCACAAAATGTATCATTCATGCACGTCTGAGAAACTTTGGATTAAAAATGTGTTTTAAATCATAGATGCTAACGGCAAACTAACAACTCAACTTTATGACAAACGTGATGTTTCAGCTTCTCCATCGTCAACTTCCCATACTCGCTCATCTTAATGACAAACGGGATGATTTCACTTCTCCATCGTCAACTTCCCACATTTATGTAGCAATATTCCATTATCACCTGCATATGGTGTTTATGTCTCTCAAGTGATTCGATAAGCAAGAGCGTGCTCTGCTTATGATCAGTTTTTAAATCGAGGGAGGCTACTGACAAACAATTTGACGTTGCAGGGGTTTCAACAGTCTCGTTTAAAGCTAGCATTTCGTAAATTCTATGGTCGTTATAATGATCTCGTCTGCCAATACGACCTATCTTTGGGTCAAATGCTGTCTGACGTGTTTCATACCAATTGCTAGGCTATTCTTCGCACACTGATTTTGACTACGTATTTATTCGTTATAGGGCTCATGTCGGGTGTTGCCTGTCGACAGGGGATGTTTACTACTCCTAAGCACCTGATCTCACGTCTGGTATATCCAGGGGTCTGTAATTACCCAACTCTTAACTTTGTATTCCTTATAGGAATTATGAGATCGATCCCTGTTCGTTATTTTCACCTTTTCATCTTGTACATCAAAACTTTCGGAGCAGTATTCAAATATCTTGGCTTTAATCATGAACACCATTAGGAACTTGGATCTCTATGTAAAATAAATTCCGGAATGTTGGGTTAGAAATGTAAAATTTAATCTTCTCCACAAGAAAGTTAGAGTTCCATTTCAATGACTTTGACATTTCAATTATGATCATGAAAATTAATAGGAAGTAAGGACTATATACACGATGTCACTCCTACAAGTCTAACGAAATTTTGATGGAGAATGTAGCTTAAATACTGTTCACAAAACTTTCATAAAATCCAAACGAACAAACAAATGTACAGTCAAGATACTATATCTGTCTGTCGCTCGTTGCGAGGGGATGGTAAAATATGAACATAAATGTACGAGAAAGTTAAGAAATTCCTCCGCTGCGAGTGAAGATTAAAATATGGCGTTTAATTTTAATAACGAACGTTTATTTCTCGTTGCAGAATGAAACTCGGGGATATTTTTCAGAGCCATGTAGAAACAGGAAAGACCTCGCTGACGCTACCACAAAATCTACAGCACAAGCACCACCTTCAGCCGTAAAGACGGAACCTACAACCAAAACACCGCCTTTAACCGTAAAACCGGAACCTACGACACAAGCACCGCCTTCAACCATAAAGCCGGTTAAAACTACCAAGGATCAGAGCACCTCATTGGTTACCATGAAATCTAAAACAACAGAATTTTTTGGTAAGAAAATGTGATAAAAAATAAGTAAAAGTGAAAACACCCGCATCTATAATTATGAAACAAATCTCCCAGAGAAGTCTGAAAAGGTTAGGGATCAGGAATTTCTCCTATCTTTTTTTCTTCTTTTAATTTTATGTTCAATTCTTGGAAAATCCATGTGTTCATTGCAACTATCCAGAAACGATCGTGAACAACCCGCAATCCCACTATTTCTGTCCTTTGAAATTGTTAAATTATTTTTGGATTGATTGACTGATTGGACTTGCGTATTATTAAATTTATAGGATCACCCACCGTCACGGGTAAAGAGAGTGAACAATCTACTATTTCAACATCTGCCACGATTACACACTGTTCCAAGTGTAAATGTCAACCCGAGTCAACCCCTACTGGTCATTATAAGACAGAAAAAGAACTTCTTGAAAAAATCAAGGAGATTAAGAGGGAACTGACTATTAAAAAAATTAGCCTATCTTCATATCGCAGAAGGAAAACGAGCGCAGGTGACGGACGAATTTCCGCTAAGGGAATAGGACTGCTAGGCGCGACCATTCTCTGTTCTGTCGCCTCTTTCGTCGTTATCATGGACTTCCCCACACTTGCTCACCAGATGGCAGTGCTGTGGAGAAATGCATACGGGCGAGGTGTCCGTGCTGTGCGTGGATGTGTAGGAGGAGAACCATGAATTTGACATGGTTTATACGGGCACGTGTTTTGCTTTACAAACGACGTGGAGCTCAGATTAAAACTTTTAAGACATTCACAAATATTTTGTATCATCTATCAATCAGATAATGAAAATGAGAAAAGTGGTACTATGAATCAGCCGATTTGCGAAATGATTCTGGAAAATAGAAGTTCTTTTAGAAATTCATGGGCGAGAGAGAAAGAGAGAGAAAGTATAATTTTGACCTCACAGCAGGGCATACAGGGCAACATCCTGCATCGGCCATAATTGAGAAATCGGGAAACCTCGGTAGTAGATTTGCAGCCTGGAACCTCAGAAGGGTTCTTTATCGTATCAGCGTCTACCGTGACACAGAACTCTGTTTTTGCGTGGACCTCTGAAACACCCTTGATTTTCACTTCTAAGGCCAGGCGCTTGGGGACATTCATATCTAAGTATCATAGTGAACCCAAGCATATGACACCAACAGTGAATAAAGAGGTAGGTTCACATACAGTACAATCCGGCTCTGGAACTTCTTCGAGACTTCAAAATCATTGATTGCAGGTAAAGAAACCACAAGTTATTTAGTATAGAATCATTCTGTAAACTCTGGACATTTATGATTTTACTCACAAAGTGAATAAAAGTGCGAAACACTTTTATGTTATAATAAGTTTATGAGTAAAATGTCCTGAGTTTACACATCGATAAATTCTTCAAAAAGATTGACTGATTCCTTTAATTCCAATTCGTTCACTGTATTAACAATTAGTTTCCCCGCTGAGTCACAGTACATTTACGTTACTTGTTTTCAGGAGTGTATGATCCCGTGGGGATCAGGGTTAGAACAGATCCTCAGTACCCCTTACTTGTCGTAAGAGGCAACTAAATGGGGCGGTCCTTCGGATAAGACCCCCCCCCCCCCCCCCAAAAAAAAACGAGGCCCTGTGTCACAGCAGGTGTGGCACGATGAAATATCTCTTTCTGTTCGAAGGCCGTAAGCGCCGAGCATAGGCCTAAATTTTGCAGCCCTTCACCAGCAATGGTGACATCTCCATATGAGTGAAAAATTCTCGCGCGGGACGTTAAACAATATACATTGTACAATCAATCAATCAAGTCTCTTCGGACCAACTATTTAGACAATTCAACACCTCCTGACATTTCAAATCGTTGAAAATTAATAGGAACAAGTTACACCATTCTTGAACTTAATAGTCTTTAATCAAGGACTAGTTCACTATTTTTGATAAAAATATTTTTCATTTTCTTAAACATTACAAATATAACTCATTTAATGTTGACAGCCAAACTTTTGACCTTCTGAATGCAAGAATAAAAGCAATATTTTAGCCTTAAATCTGTGTTATGTAAACAAAGACTAGAGTCTTTTTATATATACAAACAAACAAGTGAAATATTGTAATATAAAGCATCTTCATTTTGCATAGTCACAGATTTTAACTTTTAGATGACACATTTAACCCCGAAAATGTTTGAAATGTGAAAGATATAATAAAACTTTGATCGATATCCATTTCTTTTGAAAATTTCTTAAACAATAACACACCGCAATCTTTGTTTACAAAACAAATAATAAACTATCTAAAATGAGCTTCTTTGATATTGTATAACCTTAATTTTTATGTGAAAGCTTTTAAACACATTAGACAATAGATTTTGATCATTAAAAGTGAAAAAGAAAATTTTAGGGAAAATCGTGAATCAGTCCCTATAGTATACATATGAGCAAAGGAGACGGGTGAACTGAAGCGTGCCGTAGGAGTCTTAACTATAGGAAGGAAGTCAATTTCATCCAGTAGCATGAAAAACGCTAGGATGCAAATATCAACTTTTGGACTGAAATGAAGTGAATTAGTAGGGGCTGGCTTTAGTCAGACTGAGAATTTAATATGCTTTCCATAGGATATGATCTTGAAAATATCGCCTATGTATTTGGGGTTTGGTCAGGACTTCGGTACATTGACCATGGCTACGTTGGAAAATTATGTACTCGTACAAAACTTCATATGGATCCGTCCTAATTTGGATCCCTAAAATGACTTCTTAAAAATGCAATGTTTTCATTGTTTTAATGAAGAATGTATGCAAATCTTTCTAGTATGGTTTCGCCATGAGGCGTTACATTCTAAATCCAATTTTCCAATAATTTTAATTTGTTCATGGCATGATTTTTATTTCCGTTTGGTATTTTTCGGTTTTGGTCAAATAATAAAACGTGTCATATCTGACGTCAAAGAAACGACACAAAGTCAGTGATAAATATTTTTATGGTTTTGTCATATAGGAGTTTGAATAATATGCTAGTATTTTCAAAATCTCAGATTTCACTTGGATTGTCGCCTTTGAGGGGCCAAAATAGGCCCTTGTCATGCATGGATATACATGTACTTCTTTAAAGATTCTATGTATGAACAATATTTTGCATCATGCTATCATGAAAGGTGAAGATAACGAACAAACAGTGATAAATCTCATAACTTCTATAAGCAATACAAAGTAGAGAGTTGGGCAAATACGGGCCCCTGGATATACCAGAGGTGGAATCAGGTGCCTAGGAGGAGTAAGCATCCCCTGTCGACAGGTCACATCATATCTATGGAGCGCCAAATTAACATAAATTCAAATAATTGAAGATATCTTCAATTATTTGAAGATATCATCAATTCATTTGATGCGCTCAACAATTTAATTAAAGATCTCTTCAAATAATTAATGATATCTTCAATTCTGAATTATTGCGCGCATTAATTGAATTGATGATAGCATTAATTCTTCAGCTCAATTGATGCGCGCTTTAATTGAATTAATGATCTCTTCAAATAAATTAATGATATCAACAATTGAATTGATGCGCGCTATAATTCAATTGAAGAGAGCAATAATTGATATAATGCGCGAATTAAATCAATTGATGAGAGCAATAATTGAATTGATGCACGCATTAATTCATTTGATGAGAGCAATAATTGATTTAATGCGCGCATTAATTCAATTATTGCTCTCTTCAATTGAATTAATGATATCTTTAATTCATTTGAAGAGAGCAATAATTCTTTTAGAGAGAGCAACTATATAATTAAAGATATCGAGCTCTAAATTTATTATTGCGAGCAATATTTCTACGAAATTGATGCTCTCATCAATTGAATTGAAGAGAGCAATAATTGAATTAATGCGCGCATCAAATCAATTGATGCTCTCATCAATTGAATTGAAGAGAGCAATAATTGAATTGAAGCGCGCATTAATTCATTTAATGAGAGCAATGATTGATTTAATGCGCGCATTAATTCAATTGTAGAGAGCAATAATTGAATTGATGATATCTTCAAATAATTGAAGATATCTTCAATTATTTGAGTTTATGTTAATTTGGCGCTCCATAGATATCAACTTACTGGATAAATGCTGCAACATGCAGACCTTCTAGATACTTAATCACCATTACGTCATCATCGTCATGATAAGAGGGTGTATCTACTGGGTCTCATTTCCTCTGTTCGTCTCCTAGAGCTTCGTCAGTTACTGGTACTTTTAGTATGGTTAACACGTAAATACTTTAGTACTAATTGTACGTGTACTTCTAACTATATATGCACAACAGGGCCGTAAATTAACCTTCAATTTGGAGGAGGCAGGAAATTAGGCGGGGGTCTGGGGGCCTGGGCGGCCCCCAGACGCTGAGCACATTTTGTGCACACTGAACACGTTTCGTGCAAAATCCTTGATTCTAGGGCCTTCTAAGATGTTACTTGACTAACTCATTCTAAAAGAAAGATTTGGAATGCTTTTTAAGGGAGGTATCATGTTCTTAGTTATTGGAAACAACATAAATTCTAATGAACTTTAAATTTTAATTTTTTTTGGCTCAAAAGTTGGAGGAGGCAGCTGCCTCCTCCGCCTCCATGTAATTTACGGCCCTGCACAATTTGATAATAACAAGATTTGTTTGTGAAACACAAATGCCCCCGATAATGGCCAATTCCAATGTCACAAGGACTAATACCAGCAAAAAGATCGTGTCACAAGAAATGTTCATGTGCAATATAAAAGCTCTAATCTTTACTATTTAGAAGTTATGACCAATGCCAATTTTTTAAAAAGTAGGTCAAATGTTAAGGTCAAAAAGTTTAGTACCCGTGGAAAGGTCTTGTCACAAGGAATACTCATGTGAAATATCAAAGCTCTAGCCCTTACTGTTCAAAAGTTATTAGCAAGGTTAAAGTTTCAGACAGAATGACAGACAGGACAAAAAATATGCCCCCCCCCCCCCCCCCCGATCTTCGATCTCGGGGGCATAAAAACTGTAGTTTATGAATGAATAAAAACTTAAGAAAAAGTAGATAGTGCACTCAATGATAAACAAAGCTTTCAGTCATGAACTGAGTAAATTTTCAATCATCAATATAAAATACCACGGTGAATCGTTCACAACATTGGGGGAGGGGCCGTATAATACATTTAGGAAGAATAGGTGTGTACTTTTATAGATTCTTCATGTATCAATCCTAATGAATAGTGTCGATATAAATGTAATCATTGATCCTTTCTGTACTATTTGTTTAATACCAAACAAGCTGAATTTTAACCTTGTAATGTATTTTTTGCCGCATTGTAATCACCCCAGGGACAAAGAGGAGCCTATTTCCCCGAGATTTAGCCAAATGAATTTACATGCACTACTTTAGAATTCAAGAATATATCTTGTTGAATAAAAAAGCATACCAGGGCTTTGAAAAATAAATTTAAAGGTAATATAATCCATGATGGTTGTAGTATGTTATGTTGCTTTGTTCGCTTCGTTTACAATATACTATGTTTTATCTGTTTGTTTGTTTGTTTGCTAGCAGGATTACGTAATATACTGTACTGTGTTGAGTAGACTTCGTAATTTGTTTTATAATCATCCGAGATGACTGACGAGTAATGCGAATTTAGCTGAGTCGTGTTTGGTGGTAGCATTCTCCAGGCGCTACCCTACTGGTTTTAGCATTCTCCAGGCGCTACCCTACTGGTTTTAGCGTTCTCCTAGCACTACGTTCAGGAATTAGCTGGATTTAACGGGGACTGTGATCTCCTCAAGCGTTTTACTCAGAATTTAGCTGTAGAGTCTTGGTGGAAATCTATCGTCTCAGTCCTCTCCAAATTTTTGATTTGGTAAGTACTTGCTATCAATAATCAACAAATTTAGCAATGATGATTTACTATTCCAAGAAAAACATTGATCAATATGGATTTCTCAGTATAATACATTTGATAAAATGCATTTCTCATATATTGTACTATGATCCAATTTTCAATGCCTTGTCACACTACCAATGAATTACAATATGCAACGATTCTTTTATAAGCATACCCTCAAGATATGATTTCATTTACCCCTAATATGTCTGGTGTATTATGAATATTGATTTTAAAAAAAAAGACTGTAAAACAAGCCGATAACAAGCAAGTGTTTATTTACATTTGATATTTATTTTACAGATTAGTTTCACTAGAACAAAGGTTTGAGTTAACCTATTGTCTTCGAGGCAGAAAATAAAGTTATTTAATCTAAAAGCAACTTCTCTGTTTTATTTTTTCATACAATATGGAGTACAAACTATGTATTTTGCAGATGATGACTTGTATTGTTGCTGCCTTTTCAGGTACGGTACAATTTAAACTGTTCTCACATTTAATAGAAATGTGTAATCTATTTTACTTACATGCAGAACAACTTTGATTGATGCTAACAAAATACGAAGAAGTGAACTGGTTAATTTCAGTTTACTCTGATTTAATACAAATGTTGTAGTATCCAAGTTTTTTTTAATTAAAGTAAATCAACGTTTTTAAAACGATAAATAAGAGTTTTTAAATTTCATTTTGCGATAAACGTTTGTTTACTGAGAAAATATAATGCTAAATGAAAAAATCCCATCAAACTTGTTCTATGAATGAAAATATCAAAGACATACTGTATATCTAATTACAGTAAACTCGAGTTTACTATAACCATTTTCTTTGGTAAAGCAAATCAAAGTTTTGAATATGATTTTTAAATGTTTGTCATTTCATGTTTTTAAATGTTTTTCATTTCATGTTTTTAAATGTGTTTCATTTCATGTTTTTAACCTGATTAGATCAGACATTTGGACACACTGGAAAACAGTTCATGGTTGCGTTCTTCCGAAATCTAGACTTGATGAAATTCAATGCATACATCTTGATGGCTGCAGTGGAAGATGCCAACACAACAGCAAGCGTATACTACGATCATCAAATTTCTCTGCGTCCATCTTTTCTTCAGCTAAGTCCAGGAACTGTAAAACAGCTAAGTTTGCAGGAACAGTATGGAAAACAATACGAGAAAATGAACACGCCTTTCCCAGTTATAAGGATAAAGGCTTCCAACCCCGTAACTATTACAGCATTTGTAGACGGGCCTATGTCTACAGCGTCATACCTCGTGTTCCCGATAGATATCGCTGGCAGGGAATACAGAATGATGCCTTATTGTAGTAAGACAGTAGATGGTTTGTGCATTTGTGTCATCATAACGCTGAAGACGAATACCGCCATTGCGCTAGAGAATTACAATAACGGTAACCTATCTGTTTATACACAGGCACACGCGGTAGGTGGAGAAACGATCGACTATCTCTCACTGCCACACAGTAGAATTAATTTCGTCACCAGGGAAATTTATAGCTATATTACTCTGGAAAGCTATGATGACTTTAGTGGACTCTTATTGCAAACCAACAGTTCTGTTGTGGTATTTTGCGGCGGTACGAAACAGGACGCAACTACGTCCATGGAACAATTACTTCCGGTTGAATACTTCGGTCAAAATTTCTACTCGTTTCCATTTGACCATAATATTATGTCTGCGTCTCACCTTCGATTCATATCACACTATAATTGCACAACAATATCGCTTGATTCTAAACATAGCTGGATACAAGAGGCCGGGGAATTCCTCGATATTCCGAACAACATGTCTGTAGAATTGAAAATATTCTCTAATAAACCAATTGCACTGGTTCAAATTTTCTCAGGTATTACTCCACTTCGAAAATATCCAAACAACTATGAGGAAGACATAATGCTGTTGCCAGCAGTGGAGCAGTATATATCTTCTGTGGTTGTTCCGCGGCGTAAGAAAAAGGACGACGACCCCATCAGCATGCCAATGTTCGTAGGACTGGTGTCTGTGGTAGGTTACACTTTCCGAACGCGGTCTGGGAACATGCAATGGACAACAGTGAGTAAAGGCATTGTCAGAGAGGCGGACGACGACGGAAAATTGATAAAAGTAGCAAAAAATTGCGGCTGCAACGACTGTAGAAATGAAAACACATTTGGTGCATACGTTTATCGGCGAGCCGGAAACGATTCTTCCTTCAGTATTGCTGGTTTCAAGTTTGTATCGAGAAAAGTAAGGCATTTACTGATTATATGAATATTGTAATGTATATGACAACGAATTGACGAATAACAATCTTTCTTATCCTTATCATTAACGGTCTAAAATAGCAATTGAAAAGATTGTTATTCCCATTTTAATGCATCTTCGCATTTTGTTTCATATTTACCTCTTATCAAGTCTCCAAAACGAAGTTTGGAGACTGACTGTTTTAGCTCAACTCACAAAAATGGTATTACTTTAGAACAAGGTATGATAAAGACATGGGATCTTCAGATATGATGGAAGGTTGATGGGATCTACAAATTAGTATCAAGGTCAGGTGACTCCAGTGACGTAGGACACAAAACTGGTATATCAATGTCAAATGACAGTCACCTTTGATTTTGAATATAAAAACTTGTATTGCTTTAGAACCAGGACTGATAAGTATGAATTGGTAAAGGAATGATGTGACCTAGAAACTAGTATCAAGGTCAAGTGACTCCAGTGACCTTGACCTCTTACCATGAACATAACAATGTTATAACAGTAGACCCAGGTCTGATGTGGACCTGGGGTCTTCAGAGAGGATGATGGGACTTTCAAGCTAGCATTAAGGTCAAATGACTTCAGTGATCTTGACCTTGATCATAAAAACTGACTGACAGAGAGAAATGGGATCTTCAGAAATGATGAGAGGATGTTGTATCAAAGGAAACAAGGATGTAACAGGTTTTTTTTCCTGATTTTCGAAATCAAAGTGTTTGTGATTTAGATTTGTAAATAAAATCAAAATTGGCATGAAAGTTGTGCAAAGGAGTTATTAATGTGGGAGAAAATAGTAGTACTCAGGTCGGCAGATTATAATCATGTCTTGTTTTTAGGGGTTTTGTTTTTGTTTTTCTATCTATGAACTACATTATAAAATGTTTGCATTAGACGTTATGTTATGCATCATCATATTATAGGTACGTGACGCGACAGACCTAAGTCGTTAAAACAGGTAGTGACAGTTCCATCACCAAACGCTCAGCATCAGGTGTGAATGTCACGGGTCCTTAGAGATGACCTTAAAAACGGATGACCCGTGTCACAGTAGGTGTGGCACGCTAAAGAATCCTCACTGTTCAATGGCCGTAAGCGCCGAGCACAGGCCTAAATTTGAAGCCCTTCATCGATCTTGGTGACGTCTCCATATTAGTGAAAAATTCTCGAGCGAGACGTTAATCAAGATACAATCAATCAATATTATATGTACGACATCAAACTGGGAAACTTTCGGTTTCGTTAATGCTCTTTTAACTGGTTCAAACCTCAGTGTATTAGCCAATCAGTAAGAAGATTACAAAACAGTTGCATTAGAATAATGTTCATTGCAATTTATCAGGAATCCTCGGCTTTCTTTTTCCTTTTGCAGAATGATACTCGCCGAGATTTCGGGGGATCCTGTGTCATCAAACGAGGTACCAGTGATTTTTCGATGATTACTAAAATGAGAACAACTACAGAAGATAATCTACGCTCCAGAGAAACTCGTCCAGTAGTCGCGGAACAAACCACCACTGATACCGATCCCAAAGCGATAACAGGGACAGACGAATCTGGTTTGTAATAGATTGACAAAATAATGGACATGTACATATCCCTCATAGCATTAACTACAACGATCTCTGTTTACCTGTTTCTTTGAATTCAGGTGTCAAACACTGTCTATAGAAGTCTTCTTGCATTTTGCCTGTCAGCTTCTCCACATGAGAACGTTTATGTTGGAAATTGTGCCATTACATGTTTTATGCCTGATTCGCACTGTCGTGCGATCCGTTACAAACGCCAAGATTGACCATTCGAAGCTGATCGCTGAAGTTTTCTTGAATTTCAGGCTTTGATACGAGATGATGCGAGTTAATCTGTTAAATCGTATACGATTTGTTGCGCTTTGGTCCTGTTAGGTCACGATAGATACATTTCTGTTGTCACGATCTGAACACCCGTTCAGATACGATCACATACATTATGGTGTTACGATTTAGGCCTATACTCGGCGTTTATTGTCTTTAACAGACTGTTTAAACAGGGATCGGTCTTTATCGTGTTACACCCGCTGTGATAGGGGACCTCGGTTTTTGGAGTTGGCCCGAAAGTAATTAAGACCGCATATATCCATTATAAAAATACAAAATATCATACAGAGCTCAAAATGCGTTAACAATACATGCACCTTGCTAGTACATCAGTGTGAGAAGTCTAATAAAAGTTGATGTTCACATACTAAATACATTGAGAAACAATCAATTACATTTACCTGTCCTTAAGTGACAATCTAGAATGATCATAGGTAAGTGTTCTGTGTAGTCGAATAGAACCAGATCCGGACGAATTTTCTTTTGTTACCCTTATTGATCCTTATCACGGGCAAATCGGGGTATAATGCATGTATTACTACACCTTTTTGCTGCAAAATTATGATATAGAACTTCAAAAATTGGATTTTTAAATAGAGATCGTATGCTAGTTTATTTTATTACGTTCTTCAAGAAAAACATATATGAGAGATCATTCATTTTCTACGGTGTATATCTTTTTTATTTTTAAGCAGAAAACACATTTTCATGAATTTACGCAAGTGTTCTCGTTGAAAGATCTGTTGAAATATATCTATTTAGTAGAATTTGCCACAGACACAATGGTCAAAGAAACAACGATCAGATCCGTCACCCCTCAGTGCCCATGTGAACTTTGTAAACCGAAGTCTACCACAGTCAGTTTCGTAAAGACGGAAGAGGAAATCCGGGAAAAAATCAAAGAAATCAAGAAGGCGCTTGTGATAAACAAAAATGATCTTTCTTCTTACCGTCGGAGGAAAATTAGTGCAGATGATGATAGATCGTCTGCTAGGGGTATTGGACTATTTGGCGCTTGTATGCTTTGCATGTTTGTCTCCTTCATAATAATCATGGACTTTAAAACCCTTGTTCACCAAGGATCTGTGTTATGGAGGAAAACTTCCCGCTCCGTTAGTAAACGTTTGCGTAGAAAACCGTAAGAATATCAACATTTTCCTTACTGATTTTTATTTTCATAATCTTTATTGGTGTATGTACAGAGACATAAAAAAAACAACCCCCATCTTAATGACGCAGAACAGTGGAATTTCCCCCAGCATGTAATATGGAAAGAGGATAAGAGCTATCAAAATTTAGTTCATCTGCATAACGTTAGCACGAAGCGATTTTAATGATAAAGAAATAAATTTTGAAACTGCAAGAGGATATGAATTGCAACGCTTCACGCCGGTGTAACATTAATTTTTACACCGGTACACTTTTGTTAGCGCTTCATAAAGACTAGACTTTTTGGCATCATAGACAGTTGCTTCTTTAACAAAAATGGAAAACGGAAATATTCATATCTAGTGATCAGTTATCAAAAAAAAAAATGAAAATTTGTTAAACACCACTCAGATTCCACGTACAAGTACCCTGAAGGTGATATTAAAAATATGACAGAGTTCCTCATTAACAATATCTTCGTGGTCTTAAATGAGTCAGTGGTGATCAGGTCTTCCAACAGTCTTTTGGAATTCCCATGGCACGAATTGTACTCCTTTGTTAGCTGACCTGTTTTTATAGTCTTATGATGCAGAATTCATTCAAACACATCTACGTGAGAAGAAAAAATATCTTGCTGTGGCCTCCATTACGATATTTAGATATCGACGACGTTTTATTTATTACCAATAATAATTTCCATTCATATGTCGATTCGATATATCCCCATGAACTTGAAAGAAAAGACACCACAGAGTCGTTCAATTCTGCTTCATACTTAGATATTTTATTGAAAGTAGATATTAACAGCAAACTAAAATCTCAGCTTTATGATAAACGGGATGATTTCAGCTTCTCCATTATCAACTTCCCATATTTATGTAGCAATATTCCATTATCACCTGCATATGGTGTTTATATCTCTCAACTGATTCAATACGCAAGAGCTTGTTCCATATATTATCAGTTTTTAAATCGAGGCAGGCTACTGACAAACAAATTGATGGTGCAGGGGTTTCAACAGCCTCGTTTAAAGTAAACATTTCGCAAATTATGTGGTTGTTATAACGATCTAGTTTGCCAATACAACCAATCATTGGGTCAATTGTGGTCTGACGTGTTTCATATCTATTGTTAGGCTGTTCTTGGCACACTGATTTTGACAATGGATAACTCCGCTTATCTGATCAAGATATAGGGCTCACGGCGGGTGTGACCAGTCGACAAGGGATGCTTACTCCTCCTAGGCACCTGATCCCACCTCTGATGTATCCTGGGGTCCGTGTTTGCCTAACTCTCTATTTTGTATTACTGATAGGAGTTATGAGATTGATCACTGTTCGTTATCTTCACCTTTCATATTATATATTATAGTATGCCGGCGTGAAGCGTTGCAATTCATACCCTTGTGTATTTTCCAAAATGAAATTTATTTTTTATATTTACATACAATTTTCTTTTCTGCCAGATTTTTCAGCCGTTAAAATATATATGCTATGTTTATAAAGATTCCTACCCGCGTTGTTCACAACTACAGAGCTATCATGAGGAAATGACTATCATTATAACTTAGAACATTGGAAATGTAATATTCTTAAATAAAGATATAACGGTAATTCAATCTTTGTCATGTGTTATAATGCATATCACAGCAACTTTTTCAGATGTTGTTCATTGTTAAAGTACGGAAGCCAGTAGGTGTCAGGGAAGAAAAGTATTTTATTTAGCGGTCGCTAGATCATACGGAGGACCGGAACCGTTATAATTTCGTCTCCATTGATTTTTTTAATATTTCGTATGTTTTACGATATCTCGTTTTCTGCGTTACATGTAACCAGTATAAAACAAGCAAGCAGATGAGGAGTTCAGACACGTATCATCATTTTTAAAAGTGGAAGGGGGACGAAAAAGTTGACTTCATATTTGTCTGAAAATTCTGAACAAGCAAAATGAGTGGTTATACCCAAACCTCCTAATCATGGAGGGGGGGGGGGTATCCTCCAGTACAATAAGTACATGTGTTCAGTTATAATCGGCGCATCACTTCCACTACGAGTCAGAAAGACTTTAAAAAGTGAACAACCAATACATAGGTCTTTGCCTGTAAAAATAACGAATTTGCATGTAACGATAACTGGATAAGTATAGTGCACTTTATTAAGAAAAGTAAGGGGACGTCTGCACCCCCATCTTATTGCAAAGTGCCTGGAGATTGATGCACACAATGCGATTTTTATTGCATAGCGATCGGGTTGTTATAGTTGCCCAAGAAAATCTAACAAACTGAGTAAATATAGATGTACGTATACATGTAGACTAAATAATCGGTACCCGGGGTGTTTTTTGTGTGTGTTACGCTATCAAACATCTGAAATTTAATCTAATAGCTCATGTTTTTGGTACTCCGATATTTGCTTAATAACATTCTGAAAAATAATGTTTAAGGTTGGCAGATATTTTTGTATCAGAAATAAATCGCCTTTAGCCATCACTAAGTTGTATAGAAAAAATCACCTTGAAGCATGCGTATGGCATGCCGTTTTTCATTTATTCCTCTTTAAAGATATCTCATAAATCTTATAAGATATCTTATAAAACTTAGAAGATATCTTATAAAAGGTATGATTTATCTTTTAGATATCTTGTATGGTTTATAAGATATCTCTTAAACTTTATAATATATCTTATAAACTTTATAATATATCTCATAAACGAATTTTTATAAGATATCTCATAAACTTTATAAGATATCTCATAACTTTTATAAGATATCCTCTAAAAGAAAGTTTATATGTTATCTCATCTATTTTATAAGATATCTCATAAACTTTATGAGATATCTTGTTTAATATACAAGACATCTAATAAAGTTTATGAGATATCATATTTAGTTTATACGATATCTTATATATTTTATGAAATATTTTATATACTGTAAATTATATGAGATATCTTATAAAGTATATGAGATATCTTATAAACTATCTTTTATAAGACATCTTATAAAAATTATTATAAGATATCTTATAAAAGTTATTATAAGATATCTTATAAAAGTTATGATTAATATATCTTTATAAAGTTCATGAGATATCTTATTAAAATTCACTTATGAGATTTCTTATACACTATATAGAAAAAGTGCTTTTTATTTTCATTAAAATCAATCAAGAAATCTATTCAAGAAAATATTTTGAAAATGCATGGTTTTGCATGAAATATATAGTGGAAATTTTCTTTGGGAAAATACTTATGGCCATGCAAGTAGTGTATATTTGGTAAACCCCCTTTTTATATAGCAGTATCAAATGGTGAGAATGTATATATTGTGACGAATTGGGATCGGGCACGGGATGTATTATTATCTATAAATAGAGCTGACGTGATCCGGACTTTATCGTATGACAATACGATATGACCCAAGGCATAACGAATGCCGGGTAGTATAAATACGGCTGTTTTGCGAGAGACAGTGTCATTCTGAAGTAGACGCTGGCAAGGAGTTATCGAAGGTACGGTGAATAAAGAAACTAACAGTATACGGTGTCTAGTATACTAGTAGGGAAGCTTTTAAAGGTGGGGACGTTCACCTGGTGTTTATTTTATTTTGTTTGATCAGTCCTTCGACAAAAGGGATCTGTCCGGTATAAGGACACATCTCCCGTACTCCCGGATCTGTCACATCAAGATCTATAGTCTCTTTATGATAAAGATAGGAAATCTTGCACATATCTGTATATATTGACTCGTACATTTCTTTTTTATAAAGATAGGAAATCTTGCACATATCTGTATATATTGACTCGTATATTTCCTAATCATTTGTTTAAGATCAATATCAATAAGTATAGGGACTCATCCAAATCTTCGAACCCTAACGCGTTACAATATGTAAGTTTGAACCGATAATTTGTGAATCCATGATAAAGGACGAACGCTGCACTTTCACCTCCCCCCCCCCCCCCCCCCCCCCCCCCCCGGAAGATTTAAGATTTTAAAATTTGGGCAAAACATTTTCGGATTTTAAATTTTTTTATTTGTTTGGTCATCTCCCCACTCCGAAACCCCACAATTTTGGGACTTTGAAGATTCCTCAAAATAACATGCTTTAAACGTTTTTTTTTAATCTCTCAAGTCGTATCACAATACACTGAAGAAGAAAAATCTTAGACTAGAATAAAGACATAGGATATACCAGAAGTGTACATATCAAAATACCGTTATACCTGTTCGTCTGTCTGACTATCTCCCTAATCATACTGCATAAAAGGAAAGCGTAAGCAATCGGCGTTGCCGTTGTGGGTGGCATATCTTTCGGACCATTTGTTTATAATTTTAAAAAGTTTGGATGCAATAGTAGAAGTATAGTTGTAGGAAATACAGGATGTAGACTTGAACTTGAAATAAGTTGGAATACACGATTGAACCCTTTTGTGACGAAGAATGTTGCTTATGTTGACGGCATCTATTCCTTTGTTAGTAAATTTGACAGGCGGCATGATTTGGAAGGAATATCATCCATGACCCGTGCTGGTTTAAAGAGCCTGTGATTGGCAACATCCATACTCATAGAGTTTAGTCTATATTCAGGTGTTGAAAAATCCAAGTATAGACTAGCTGTGGCTTGTTCAAATAACGTATGTAAAACTCTCAATGGAACAGAGTACAGTTTTGTACGGATATGATATGGACTAATTGTCTGTTGACGTAAGGTAAAAGTGAATCAAACGTGACATCATTTATAACGATGTCCACGACTGCGTTTCCGTCTTTGAATATTGGGAAATAGTTCCATCACATTCACATCATTTCCTTGTGGACTAGTCAAATTTCCCACACCATATACATTATCATTGCATTCAGATGGAAATGCAGTGCCTAGGGTTCTGATCCAGTGATCTTCTCGTTGTCTACAAAAAGGGGTACTTAATGTTGGATTGTTTGTGTAATGGTAATTTTTTTCCAAAATCCTTACCCTCATGGACAAGATGGAGTGATCCGGTGCATTAAAAGCTTGTAAAGAAGTTGGTTACCACCATTATTTATTTGCAATTTGTGCCCCGATATTCTTTATTTACATTGTTTACAATAAATTTAATCTATTCTTACTACGGTAATTCTGCAATTCGTTATCACAAATATATCGATACGCAAGAGCTTGTTCTGCGTATGGTCAGTTTTTAAATCGAGGCAAGCTACTGACAAACAAGTTGATGGTACAGGCGTTTCACGAGTCTAGATTGAAGTCAGCACTTCACAAATTCTATGGTCGTTATAACGATCTAGTTCGTCAATACAACCTATCATTGGGTCAAATGCTGTCTGACGCGTTTCATACTGATTGCTACGTCGTTCTTGGCACACTGATTTTGACTACGGATGACTCCGTGTACCTGATCAGGATATAGGGCTCACGGCGGGTGTGACCGGTCGACGGGGGATGCTTACTCCTCCTGGGCACCTGATCCCACCTCTGGTATGTCCAGGGGTCCGTGTTTGCCCAACTATCTATTTTGTATTGGAGTTGTGAGATTGATCACTGTTCATGATCTTCACCTTTCATTAATTATAGATCGTTCAATTCATTAACTCAGATTTTAATTCGTTAAAACATTAATACAATTTGTTAAAACGAATAGTTAATAAAATGTGCATGTAGTTGGAGGAAGATGTCGCAAGATCCCACCTCTGGTATAACCAGGGGTCCGTGTTTGCCCAACTCTTAAGTTTCTATTCCTTCTAGGGGTTATGAGATTAATCACTGTTCGTTATCTTCACCTTTTCATAAGTAGAATTTGTTGTAACGAATTAGGCAATTTGATATAACGAATTTCGGAATTCGTCATTTCAAATTTAATTCATCATTTCAAATTGTAAAGTCCGTTATTACGAAGTTTACAAATTTATAATGAATTTAATCCGTTATAACGAATCTTAAAGTTTGAAGTAACAAATTAAAATTGAAATAACGAATTCCGAAATTCGTTATTTCAAATAAGAAATATATTTTTGATAGGTCCTAAATGGGTGTCTGTAATGAACAAATTTGACCAATTCAGTTTATATTTCATTCCCTGGATGACGATAACACGATATATACGCTTATTACTCTATACCAGAGTGTAATCACCATCTCCCAGTGGCAACTAAATCACTGACCAAGAATATACTATCATCTTTGATAAAACTCGCTGTTTTTATGTAGGAGCTAATACTGCAAAAGCATTCAAGGAATTGTCGACTTTTTCAATTTGTAATACTTTTCGTTGTCTGCATGTGTAAACAGCGATGGAGAAGTTCTTTGATCGGTTTAGCTGAAATGAAATGAATTGACCAGATTAGCCTAATGAGAAAAGTAACGTGATCCCATAACAGAGTTCTAAGCCTGTGTCTACAGCCGGATGAACAGAGGACAAGCATGGCCATTCCAGTATTGTCCTTTAATTTTGTTGTTGGGCTATAAAAAGAGGGGGGGGCTACAAAACCTTGAAAGTAGTTGCTAGGACACGCGACATCGGTTTGTGCAATGTCATGAGAAGAACTTATCTCGTAGTCCTGCAGTATACAAGATGCCTATAAGTGGATTCACGTTTTTACGTAGTTTCTATGGTATCACTATCAGAAGGTGATTTCCATTCAGTCGATAACTGCAGACAATCACTATCTGTTTAATGGATAAATCTTCTCAAAATGAACAATGACTGAATTCTGTTATTTTCATTAATAATGAGAAGGTGCTTCTAAAGCCAGCTAATTGCTGATAGTAATTTCCATAAAATGTTTATCCAGTGCAAATTAATTTCACTCGAACAGAGACTTTTTGTATTTTGTTCACTCTAGTAATATTGTTATAAAACATTTATCTACAGCCATTGTTCAATATGGAGTATTTCTGTATGTTAAGGATGATTATGTATTATTTATGTACAACTACAGGTATGATTTGAAAGAATTTAAAACGATGCATTTTCTTAAGGAGCATTCACACCTTAACCTATAGCATAAACGGAAGTCGCACGGATAAAAAGACACAATACTGTCCGTTGGTATCCGCTGATGAAAGTCGTTCTCGCCGCTGCTCAGGGCTACTGCAGTCGGTGTATAAAGCGTATAAAAAGCACAATAACCGCACGATTACTGGACATGTACCGGGCAATTAACGGGTTAAACGAACGTGGCACGCATGAGAAGCTGAAATAACGTTCTTGTACCGGAAATGTGACTGACAAAACGGGTATAAATCGAAAGTGGATGTCTTTTCAGACTTGTCACTCTCATTGATATATTTCCATGATGCCTCCGAATGGATGGTCTACAAATGTTGGGAAGGGTAAAGGCAGAGCACGGGGAAAAGCTACAAGACCCCCATCTCCTTCCTCTGTCATTGACAAGACCGGGAAAGACCAGACCGCCCAAGATTCACAGGAATAAACCCTGTCTGAATCTGGAGAGATTCCTGAAAGCTCTACCGTCTGAATGACGGACAAGTACCGGGTTAAACAAACATGGGACGCAAGAGAAACTGATGTTCTTGCAACGTTACACGAACGGACTTGAACCGGTCCTGTGGACGTCCGTTTGACAACGTTATTCGCCAATTTCATGTGTTTCCTGTCCGTAAACATGTGGCTGGTGTCCATTACATTTTCGGTTGACCCGCTGCATGCCCGGTAGTAGTCCGGCCGTGATTCATTTTGACCGAACATTAACGGATGCGAATTGGACAAGTACAGGAAAAGAAACGCACGTGTTCCGATCAAAACACATAACAACGCATAGGTACAGTTCGGCGATGTCCGTTTCAAGTTTTGAACATGCTCAAAACTTTCAGCCGGATAGACCGGACTTCGTCGGACAAGGAACTCGTTGGCTGAACGAGAAACAGAGACAAACGGATTGACGACTTTGTTATCGTCCGTTAGCGTTATCGTTATCCGGTGAGGTGTGAATGCTTCTTTAGATTTTGAATTGATCTCTTTTTTTCTCCGTTGGTGTATTTGATATTCTCCTTATATCATACGTAAATTCACTTTCACGGCTGAGTCGTGTTTGATGTCAAGTCACTAGTATATGATATAACAATTTATTAAAAACTAATAATGAATTCACGATTGCATCTTCACGCGGAAATAATGATAAAGCTTCTACAACATGTTTTAAATACTCTTTTCATTATTCATTTAGTCCACACACGTGATCACACTGGGAAAACGTTTGTCGTAGCATTCTTCCGGAATCTAGATCTGACGAAATTTGACGCTTACGTCATGCTAGCAGTGACAGGGGATGTTGACGTCACTTGCACAGTAACTGATCTAACCAACCCACAAACAAATCGTTCATCCTCTTTCCAAATCAGTACCAGATATGTGGAGCAATTCAGTTTTCAGAAGCAGTTCGGAGAAATAAACGTGCCATTTCCCGTTATTGGAATGGAAGCCTCACACCCCATAAGCATCACAGCGTTTGTCGATGGCCCTAAGTCGGCAGCGTCATATCTTGCGTTTCCGCTAGATGTCGCTGGCATAGAATACAGAATGATGCCTTTTTGTGATAAATCAAGAAAAGGTATATGTGTCTGTACCATTGTTACATTAATGGCGAACACTTTCATGTTATTAGAGAATGAAAATAACGGCGATGTATCTGTTTACACTCCTGAACAATCCGTGAGAGGGAACGCCCCGGACCACGTGTCTGTGCCTCACAGTCACACCGGCTTCACCATCACAGAAATCTACAGCCACGTGTCCCTGGAAAGCCGAGACGACTTCACAGGACTTTTACTGCGAGCCAATAATTCCGTGGTTGTGTTTTGTGGTGGTATGATAGAGGGCTCCACGATGTCCATGGAACAGGTACCGTCTGTCGAGTACTTCGGGTTTTCCTTTTATGTATTCACTTCCTTGCACTCAAGTATGCCGCCATCCAAGGTACGGTTCATCTCTCACTATAATTGCACAAAGATTCAAACAGTGAACTTGTACACTCTAGATGCCGGGGAATTCCGGGAAATCCCCATTATTCACCTTGCCGCAAACTCCCGACAAATAAAATCCAATAAACCTATTGCAATTATGCAAGTATTTTCTGGTTCAAAACCTAACAGTAAAAGTTCAAACTTTGAAGAAGGGTTATTACTATTACCAGCGACTGAGCAATATATATCCACCATTATCATTCCCCGGCGTAAGAAAAAAGACACATCCTCACTCAGAATGATTTTGGGTTTCGTCTACGAGATGTGTTTCAATTATACTTTAAGCAGAGTTTCGAATGACCAACCTGTTCAAAAGAATTTCATGAGCCAATGGATTTCCAACGAACTCGATGGTGATGGAACGTCAATAAAGATCACCCTGAACGCTAGCAAAGAATGCAGAAATGGGAACTCTTTCGGGGTGTATATTTATCGGAGAAACGGGGGAGATATTTCTATCAGTATGAGTGGCTACCAGTTTCTGTCCAAAAGGGTAAGGGCTCTTTTCACATATTCCAGGTGAACATGTTTGTGTACAGGAGTTTCTTTAAAAGTTTTGAATCATCATTTGCCAACGATATAATCTTATTTATTGCAGAGAGAAAGCCATCATTATCTCGGAAAACCCTGTGGAAACGAGTACTTTAACAGAGATGTTTTCAAATTCCGAAGTTCGGTTCTAGAAGCAACTTCGACCATCGCAGACCTAACACCTTCACACGTCATTTCCATAACAACGGAATATTCTGGTATCTATAGCAAAATTTGAGGTCTTTGACATTCACAACCATTTCCAATCGGTGTGATTTTTAACCAAGCTTTTAATCAAGAAAGTATTATGCATTCACACACGAAAAATAATAATGATTATTTTAATTTTAGCATTTTGATTTTTTAGCACCGGTGTTAATTCGCAAATATTAAAAAGTCAAAAAGAAATCTATAACAGTTTCTCCTAAATCAGCAAAAATAAGTTGACGCAACAATTACTCTTTCTTGCATAACCGATCCTCGTTTTAAGTGTATGAAATAGCACAGGAGCTGGTAATTTTGTCTCTACTAAAAAAACAACGTGGAATGAAAACAATAGATGCTAATACCATGCATTTACATGCAGTAGACACATTTATGCTCTCGGTGACCCGTCGAAATGAATATACGAGAGAAAAATTTGATAATTGAAAAATTAAAAACAATTACCAATCACAAAACATTTTACTTCTCCACAATGGGACCAAAACTAGATAAATTAGATTTTGAATTCCCAAACTGATTCGACTGATTATCATTTATGATCGTACAATGAAAACTCGCGTCTCCACTCACTTTCGACAAGGTCTTGCATTACTGTGGAAGCATTATATTTCGTGGGGCTAAATATTCTGGATACCCCCCCCCCCCCCCACACACACACACACACAAACACACGAATTTCAGACCACAAATAAATACACAATTTATGAAATACTTCAATATACAGAAACCACATCTGAGCCTGTAAAATCTCGACAATTATGATGACCGATCATGTATTGTTTTGTAAATCTCGATATTTTGAATTATTTAGTCGTGTAATCTGAATTGATTCATTAAATAAATGTTCTTGCAGAGATCGCCATTGATGAAATAAGTAAAAAACAACTGATGTCCACAACACCACGTTTTCCACACTGCGTCTGTCATCCTAAGCCCAGATTATCCAGCACACAAATAGAGGAAGAACTAAAGGAAAAAATAAAAGAGATGAAGGAAGATCTCGCGATCAACAAGAACGACCTTTCGTCATATCGCCGGAAGAAGACGAGCGCGAATGACGACCGGACTTCCGCCAAGGGTATCGGAATGGTTGGAGCAAGCATTCTTTGTGCATTTGCCACTTTCATTATCGTTATGGACTTTGAGATTCTTGTTCATCAGGTGAGCGTCCTATTGAGGAAAACCTTTGGGCGACCCAGTCGTACGGGTGCGCGCAGAAACCCATGATGACGTAAAATAAAACCATTGTAAATCAAACTTTTACTAACCCAGTAACTACTTTGTATTGAGCACATATCTTGGAGTGGGCCGGGGGAGTCCACATCCCCCCGCCCCTTTTCGGTTCATTTCTCCCTTTCTTCTCTCCTCTTCCCGCTGCGTTTTCTTACTTTCCTCGCTTCCCTTTCCTTTAAGCTTCCTCCTTCCGTTCCCCTCTCCCATCTTTTACATGTCCGTTCCCATTGTCCGTGGAGCCGATGATACAGTGCGGACAGTCCACTTGCAAATTTCTTTCAGATTATGTCTAAACACAAGATATATTTTCGTACTTTCTAAGTAGTTGCCCATTAAAAATTCATAATCCTATAATACATCGGTTACTGTAAATCTGAATATTTTTGCGAATTTGAGTAAAAAGCCTTTATATTTATTTTTCTGTTTCTTATTTTTGCGAATTTATGTAAAAACATATTTGAAAACGTGTGAAATATTATTTTTGAGAAAACTATTTTTGCGAATCCAACTGACTCGCAAAAATGCTAAAAATTAATCGACAGCAAAAATAACCAGATTTACGGTATATACATGTACCTTCATATTCAACTGTCAATGTACGAGGGCTGTTGGATATGTAATGTGTATTGTACCACAGTGCAATAACGTTTTGCGCGATTTTGTAGATGATGATACTCTTGAATAGCTTTATTCAATACATTTCCAACGGTAAAAACACGAGCCTTCAGCTCCACATAGTTTTAAACTTATAGTCATTTCAATAGAGTCAGTCGTTGACCACTGTTGTCAAAATGGTTGGGAAACGGGTTGAGAATATTGAAGAAATTAGAGCTTGTATAAAAGTTCGCACAAAACTCGGTCATTCGGTAATGCAGATTTTTACTGAATTGGGGAAAGTTTATGGGTCTGATAAGGTACCTTATGAGACAGTTCGTAGGTGGAGAAAGAAACTTCTCACTGGCACAGAGTCCGTCAAAGATGCAACAAAATCTGGCCGACCTGTGACTGTAACAGGCAAGGCAAATGTCTCATAAGTCAGGGAAATAATTGAAAAGTGATGGCAAAATACACGATTCGTGATATTGCCAAAGCTGTTGGCATATCGCTATTGCGGGTGCATTTCATTTTGAAGCGTATTTTGAAATTACGAAAGATTTCTGCCAGATGGATACCGCATATATTGACAGATGACCAAAAACGGGTACGGGTACAAACCGCTAAGCAATTCCTAAAAATGGTTTCCAAATTCAATCAAAGACAATTTGCAAACATTGTTAGTGGTGACGAAATATGGGTTCACTATTTCGAACCAGTAAGAAAAATTTGAAACAGAATATGGCTAAACACGGTAGAAGGCCTGTAGTTGCCAAAAGAACCATAAGCACAAAGAAGGTTCTTTATTGCATATTCTTCTCACGCATGTGATATGGTAGAGGCGTACAAATTCCGGTAGCGAAGGGCAAAAGTGTTACAGGTCGGTATTACCGAGATATTATACTAAAAAAGCTCAAGAAATATTATCATAAACGACGCCGTGTCAGGATTTAGGTTTGTTCATGATAATGCTCCATCACATACATTTGAGCTTGTGAAGCAATTTTGAAGTCGGAGAAGGTTACCGTCTTGCCACACCCACCATACTCTCCAGATCTAGTCCCATGCGACTTTTTCCTTTCTCGAAAACTTAAAAAGTCTTATCTGGTCGTCGTTCCAAGTCCCGACACCAAACTGTAGAAAGAATTCACTCTAATAAAGTCCCACTAAATATACTGTCAACAACACCATGGGGAACATGTGCATCGATTTTGATGAGAACTGCGTTTTTCCTCCATGATTAGCCATGGACGTGTGATGAGAACTGTTTTCCCTTCATCAGCCATGGACGTGTGATGTTGAGCCTGAGAAATAACAGGCGTGTATCAGTGTTTGTTATCCTAACCTTGTAAGCTCTTTTTATCCTTCCAACGACATACAAACACTATGCCATAATACAACCCATGTATGATGGCTGAATATGTGCATCATGCTTTATATGTACAATCAGGAGAGGTACAGCTACGGACTGTTTACATGTGATAACGCCTTTTATATCATTGCTTTTTAATGTTTTATTTATTTTTCCACATATTATGTGTATAACATTCTGTTGTAAGGTATATATGTATTGTATAGCACCTTTGAGCGTATATAGTGTATGAAAAGGGTGCTATATAAATATGGTATTATTATTAAGTTTCATTATCCTAGCCTTATTAGTACGGCCTCTCCTTGTTTTGTGCCAGGTTTCATTATCTTAGCCTTATTAGTACGGCCTCTCCTTGTGTTGTGCCTACAAAGTTACCCATATGAGTTTGACCTTGAAAAACAATAGGATTCTTTCCGTAATAATTGGAGACATTACGTAAGGGTTAATGTACGAGTATCGCTCCATTGCTTTTAAGGAATGGAGCAATACGAGTACATTGACCCACTTAAAATCCACTGTAAACATTAATAAAAACTAAATTTTAATTTAATTTTAATCATGTCTTACGTTTTTCATTCTTTTGTTGCATGCATTTATATCTACTTGTATAAAGGTTGACCTACTTTCCGAACTCTCCATTCCTGAAAAATAATGGAGTGTTCGAACAAAAGAATGACGTCATAGGTGGATTTTAATAAGTTTGATAACCCTAGCCTGATAAGTAGTGTTTATCTCTGGCGCATAAGGTGCCGACAGACACACTGGGCCATAGCCTTACATGGTCCGTGGAATACGGGCATATTAAAACAGAAACTATATATCTCACTTAACAGGATTGTTATCCCCCCAGATTCAAAGTTTTGACGTCTTTGTGTCAATGAGCTTAGATACAAAATTCCAAATTTTCTTTCAATGATCTTGAATTTGAGAAAATTACCTTGGATTAAGGTACAATACACACTACCACATCTAATGTTTCATTGTTATCTTTGTTCCATTGACCCTGAACTTAAACAAATGACCTTGGTTTAGGGTCATGGCACACCTTTTTCATCATTAATCAGATATATCATTCAATTTAATATTTACAGAGAGAGAGAGATGCAATACCTAGGGCGACTGATCAATAGCAAGTGGGATTTTCAAAACAAATCGATATTATCTGTGTAATATTGTGACCTTGACATCCATAATAAATGGGTACATGGATACGTACATATAACATCTTAGACGGAATTAATCAGCTAAATGGAAATATTAACGTAGAATATCGTCTGAGTTTAACATTGAAAATTAGTAGTTTTTTCAATAAATGGAATAAAGAGAATATTCCACGTACAGTGAACACTAATCTCGGCTGAGATTCGACTTGGCTGAATATTTGGACTGACGCCTTCTCCAAATCTCGGAGCAGTCCTTCATAATTCATATCTCATGTTGGAATTTACATACTTAGACAGTAAGTAATGTGATACAGATTTGGTTTAATAGTCAAGTAACTTATTTGAAGCGAACAGCAGTGTCACCTAAGTACACATTAATTGCTAGAACCGTCCGTTTCCAGACATAAATTATGAAGGACTGCTCTAAGATTCGGTGAAGGCATCAGTCCAGACATTCAGCCAAGTCGAATCTCAGCAGAGATTAAGTGAACACCTGCCCGTCACAGTAATCCCGGATTACCACCTATCCGTGTTCGATGTGTTTACTTGGCGTGCATGCCAGTGCTATTCCCAATTTATATATGTACATGAAAAGGTGGAGATAACTAACAGTGATCAATCTCACAACTCCTGTAAAGAATACAAAATTAAGAGATGGGCAGATATACCAGAGGTGGAATCAGGTGCCTATAGGAGGAGTAGGCATCCACTGTCAACCGGTCACACCCACCGTAAGCTCTACATCTTGATCAGATAAACGGATTAATCCGTAGTCAAAACCAGTGTGCAAAGAAACTAACAATTGGCATGAAACACGTCAGAAAACATTTGACAGGTTGTATTGACAAACGAAATGTTATAACAATAGAATTTGTGAAATGCTGACTTTAAATGAGACTGTTGAAACCCCTGTAACATCAACTTGTTGTTTAAAACTTGATCATATGTAGAACGAGCTCTTGAGTATCAAGCAAGTTGAGGGACATAAACACCATATGTATGGAGGGTAATCGTGTTCAAAAATCCAAGCATGTAACCTTGTTAATCGATACATGCAACCGTGTTAATTTCTCAGTTTCAACTATGTATGTTTGTAACTCAAGGGGTGTAAGTTATGTTTCTCAGAAATGTATACCTCGGTGTTGTACTCTTCATTTGTGTCATCGTTTGATTTCTGATTTTACATTTCTCTTTATAAAAATGCATCATTGTTTCTTAAATTATACGCGGCCATCCCTACAGTATTTCCGTTTGTAGACTTAGTATTTACATAGCTGTACCTTACAACATCGCATCTTACACCTTACAAGTCAACAAATGTCAAGTTTACATGTTTGTCGAATTTCGATATGACCATATATGGAAAGACAACGGAAATCCACGATTATTACCGAGAAACGAAAGAATTCCCCATTTGCAGGACTAAGCTATTGCGCATGCGCCAAAATTAACAAACGGATTTGCATCTCGAATTTGCTAAGTTTTTATATCAAAAGACAAATCGACATGTGTCACAGTCTCAAGTTCTCGACGTTACGCATTACACACAGAAAATGATCTATAAGGTTACGAAGAATGGATTTACACCAACGCCTAATAATAAACATATACTTTCTTGATGTGCATGTGCACAGACATGTAACGTTTATGTATGGATAAAACTATCCAACATGCTAGTACACATATTTTGCACCGGTTAAGATAGCTCATTACACTAAAATTTTATTTAATGGCTTGTTAAAACACCTCTTATGAAGTGTGATTTCACCATCGAAAGAGTGAAACAAGCTCTCAATTATTTTATATGATTTTTAGTGATTCGTCCCTGAATGATAAAACAAAAATGTTTTCCTTGCAAATAAGAGATTCGAGAGTCGAAATTTCGCTGTGATTTGGTGCATGATACGGATATCTAATCAAACATGCCTACAAGATTCAGATATAAATGTTCTTTTTTAGTATAAAATATTTATGAAAATTGAAAACGTTATTTGTTAATATACAATTATGGGCTGTTTATAGCAGGAAGACATCGGAAATTATCCCATCTTAGTAGGGGTATCACCCGAGGGCGCCTATGCGTATGTGTATGTAATATCAAAAGTGCAGAGGTCATGTGGTACTGCACGTCACAGGGCCAGTCAAAAGGCTGAAAGAATGATGTGGTAGAAAGAGTTTTTTCCATAAACAATGAAGGGCATCCCGTCTCTGTTAAAGTGTTCCTCTTTATAAATTTTGTGGGAGATAAAGTCTCAAAGAAGTTGTTTGAGTGGATGATCACATTTGGTATCCCTGATTTCGTCCATCTTATACTCAGGCACGTTAAAATTGATTTTCCATTATTTTTACGTGCAAAGTTATTTTCACATAGAAAGTAAGGTATATTGCATGACCCCCCCCCCCCCCCCCCCCCCCCCCCCCCCCCCCCCCACTGCATGTACATTGTAATGAATTGAAGGACTCAGCCCCTCCCCCTCCCTTAGGCTGTTAGTTTGGAATAGACAACATATTTTATGGAGTTCTTGGGGGAGGGTTCCCCTTTTTTTTGCTACATTGTCAAGAATTTTAGACGACTTCTCCTCTGCCCCCAATCCCACCCCCTTTTCAGAAAAGCCACGTCATGTGGCCGATACTCGTTGTCATTCTTTGTGCAACAAAACTTAAGTTGAGTTAAATTTCTGACTATTATTTCCTTACATATTGCTACATATTATAATGAAAAAATATATACGTATTTTAATTTATTTTAGCCCTAGATATGATTGAAGAAAAAAATAGCCTACCAAACTAACATGTAATTTCAGTCCAGTTGTACCTCGTAAAATTCGTTATGTAATTAGATATGTATTTTAGATCTAATAGATATGACTTTATTATGATTAATTTTAAAAAATACGTTAACATATATTCCGGAAATATATTGTTCATTGGTGACGTTTCACCCAAGTACGTACAATTTAGCGAGAATAGATGTTTTGCACACTCGGTGCCGCCATATTTAATTACCTAATTATATATGTGTGTCAAAGGTCAAAGGGGAAAAAACGACGTAATCATGGACGCAGCCTTTTGACAAATCAACGATGTATGCTTTTCCCCCCAAAGTTTTTAATGATTTATCTCTTATATTATGATAGAATTTGTTTACATAATAGATAAAGAGGACCAAAGGTTTACTTTAGCATATCTTTTATGGAAAAGTTCCTTTCTAGAATTTCTATGAGAAACTATTTATTGGCACTAAAGTTGCTTTTCATACCCATGTTTGAAGATTCCATTTCATAATAAACAATCATTTTTACACTAAAAATCTTAATTCTGAATTGTACAAAAATGTAAAATTTCGATAATAGAGTCTACCCCTCTACCGACTACTGGACCCATTGTATTGTGATGTTTTTAGGGACAGGGGGTATTCATTATTAATGGTAATTTTACAAAGAAAATAGATTATAATGCATTACAACAAGTCACGGCAGTATTATCCAGGCACATCATAGCGTCCCATATCAAGGGGAGGGAGGGGTGGGTGGGTGCAAAATATAAATATTGACAACTACTATGATCTATACAGATAATATTTTTAAAAAGAAAATTTTACAAAAAAAGGGGGGGGGGGCGAGATTATACGCACGACGACAAATTTTGAAAATCACTTGTAGTCTATATAGTTAGTGAAAGTCAGGAATAATTCAGGGCTTTTCCAACCCCCTTCTCTCCTTACACTCGTCAAATATACCTCCATCTCTTTACATTCGTCTAATACAAACCCTCCTTTCTTAGAATCGTCAAATCCCCCCTCCTTTTCCTTACACTTGTCTTACACACCCCTTTCTCCTTACACTCGCAAAGAGAAGTCGGTTGTTTAAATCAGACGGCTGAAAATGGATTGACTAACAGTTGGGTATTGGGTGGTGAACCTAAATTGCCTGGTTTATAATTAGTATCCTTATTATTTGCAATAAAGTTTCTAGCTTTAATATATATAGGCCTACATATGTTATACCTAAAAGTGAACTTTGAACTGGTCATTTGTCAAAGTTAGAGATAAATTAAATAATTGTGTAGACATCTCGGTTGTTTTTTTGAAATTGTCAGAAGCTTATAAGATTTAAAATCATACAAATGAAATATATCTCTCACTCTGTCTCATGGGCTAGTAGAAGAAATTTATAATTGGGAAAAGAATATCGTGCTGATAGGAGCTCTAATATAAGCGCGACCGTCGTGCGAATATTGAAAATGATTGGCACGACAATGATGCTGATAGACACTTAAAAAACAAACAAACAACCAAACAACTCGTAAAACTTACTTCAATCCAAACTTCAAAATCCTTAATTGTGTGAGGGGTGACTTTAATTCATAGGTTCAAACTTAATTACTACTCAGTACTGCATACCACAGAAGAGAGAGAGAAGAGGGGGGGGGGGGGGGGGGTATGCCGATAAATCAAACGACTTTGTCATTTTAAAAGAAAAAAGACACATGGTCAATAAAATTATTGAACTGTTATCACTTCTCTATGCAATGTACTACTTCACTGGGTTAATTTTAGAGAGCTAATGACTGTAATTCGATAGAAAACATCGCAAGTGAAAGTAGCGAGCAGACATAAACAACCTATACTTCACCAGCTAAAATTAAACAGATGTGAATGAAACATTCTAATCTGCAACTCTTAGTGGTAACTTTAAAGTGTATTTTTTACGAATGTTATATTTTTATCATCTTACATGCTTAAACAAAGTATGTCTCACCCGTAAAATGTTGGTGAGTAGCCGTCGTCGTTCGCTGTTTCACATTGACAAAGGACCCGGATGTAAGATTTTTTTCCCCTATGACCTTTTGACCTAGCATGACGTTAGAGTGTGCAAAACATCTATACCGCTTGTGTTCTGCCCGAAAAGCACATTGATTTTCTTTCGGTTCTCGGTAGAAATCGTGGATTTCCGTTGTCTTTCCATATATGGTCATATCGAAATTCGACAAACATGTTAACTTCACATTTGTTGACTTGTAAGGTGTAAGATGTGATGTTGTAAGGTACAGCTATGTAAATACAAAGTCTACCAACGGAAATACTGTAGGGATGACCGCGTATAACTTAAGAAACAATGATGCAATTTGATAAAGAGAAATGTAAAATCAGAAATCAAACGATGACACAAATGAAGAGTACAACACTGAGGTATACATTTCTGAGAAACATAACGTACACCCCCTGAGTTGCAAACATACATAGTTGAAACAGAAATTAACACAGTTGCATGTTTCAATTAACAAGTTTACATGCTTGGATTTTTGAACACGATTACCCTCCATACATATGCACGTGATAATGATATATTGCTACACTGTACATAAATATTGGAAGTTGACGATGGAGTACCTAAAGTCATGCGTTTGTTATGTATCTGTATTATGTGGATTAATGTTTTCCAAGTTGTCCATTCTATCGGTAAATCATGATAAAGAATTTTTTCACACATTTACTACATATTTTGGACTTGTTTCCTATAAATGTAAAAAAAAAAAAAAAAACAACAATTTTCCACACTTTAAACTAAACTGTCCAAATATTCTAATAATTTTAGATTTTTGAAATTTTAAATTGTTCTTCTCCTTATTGCTATCAGAGATTCAATCAACCTAGAGAATCAGTAGGGTGCGACAAATGAATCTGGGTAAATCAGTAAGAGAGGGTATCCGACTTCCTCGCAATTTTCTCACAGTTGTGTCAGAAAAGTGTATTAAGATCTGACAAGTCAACGTAAAGATCTGCCAAGCTTCATCTTACATCATCAAGCAGAAAATCACAAAATGGTTGCTAGTTCTAAAATACTATTTGCTGTTTCAGAGGTTATGTTCACTAGTCGGATCTTTTTGTCGACTTGTCAGATCATTATGTTGTTTAGTGGATGACACACTTTGTATGTGAAAGCAATTTTTACGATTATCTCTTAAAACATTTTACTATTTGACAAATGACAAAATTGTCTGACAAGTCAACAAAATGATCTGACAGATCAACATAATTATCCGACAAGTCGACATAATTATTTGACAAGTCAACATAATTGTTTGACAAGTCAACATCATTATCTGACAAGTGATGACAGAAGTATGTCACCATAGCTTTAAGATCAGTCAAATATAGAATTATTGACGAGCATCTAATTAAGAAATGAATTTCCTTTTTGAAAATACATGAACTGTGACATTTCACGCCAGCAAAAAACCATCAAATGTTTATAGAAAAACTTGGTGCTTGTGTTTTCAAAGGATACACCATGGAATAGATAATATTCCATATCTTGCCTCTATCACAGATATAGTTTGCAATGTATATGAATGTAAAAAAAAACTATACAACTTGACTTCACAATTTATTTTTTGTTCTGACTTGAACATTTCCTCACTGGGTACCCATTTTCTTTTTATTATTTTTTTACATTCTCAAAAAATGTTATCTCTCAGACACCAAAGCATCAACATTGAAACACAACACTAACACATTATCACTCACAATGCAGAATCACGGGCATCAGACAGGGCACTAACAAAGTGAAAGTAGGAGAAAAGAAACAGATATAGGAAGAAAATCGGTGTATGACAGGATGTGAAGAAACATCCACAAAAAATTCATGGATTTCATTCTTTGAACAATATTTTTGTTACATACTGTCATTAACTGAAAACCTGAGAATGTTGTAATGATTCACACATTGCATGTTATATGGAACATGGTTAAAACATTTTTAAAAGACATATGCATAATCTTTAAAACAAGAAAATGCTCTACATCACAAAGGACAGAGTCCGTAATGTCTGTGAACAGTCAGCCAGTAATCACTTTATACAGATTCAACTGCAGTAACAGTTCACTTCTACACACAAACTCAACTGTGCTAGGACCACAGAGCATTATTCTGCATTAAATATCAAAGAACAATGTTTTTTTGCATTTCACAGTCTACAGTTACAACATGAATAAGAATGGCATGCATTTGTAATACTTAAACATTGGCAAAAATAAAGCACTCTGTCCAGCATACTAAGGCATGTCCATATCATTTATACTAAATAAATAACATTCTCTGTCCCATCTCTGGCAGACTATTTTTTCCAATTGATCAATGAACTTATAAACAGCAAAAGCACGGTAAGTTCATTATTAGAACACTTTCAGTTTTGAACTCCCCAATTTTCAACTTTTGGATAGCTTTTTAATACGCTCTAGTCTCAGTTTAAGTTCTGACACATTGGCTGAGGTGGCAGAGTTATTAACACTGGATGCTGATGGGTTATTTTCACGATTCTCAGAGGATGACAACACTGGCTTTACACAGATCTAAAACAAATCATAATTATTACCAACACTGGCATGAACATACCATTTTCTTGATCTTTTACAAAAATCAAAACACACTACCCCCCCCCCCCCCCCCCCCAAATAATATATAAAACCAAAAACATTAACACAAGTTTAATACAAGCATCATCCTATTATTACTATAAATTCATTTAAATCATTGAAGGTGAAAAATAATGGTCATCTCACCTCAACATTTTCATCTTTTTCCTCTGAAGCAAATTTTTCTGGTTTGTCCTCTTTCTTAGACACAACATTCTCTTGTTTAGAAGGCTGAAATAAACCAATCACTAAGTTCAATTTAGACACAACATTCTCTTGTTTAGAAGGCTGAAATAAACCAATCATTAAGTTCAATTTAGACACAACATTCTCTTGTTTAGAAGGCTGAAATAAACCAATCACTAAGTTCAATTTAGACACAACATTCTCTTGTTTAGAAGGCTGAAATAAACCAATCACTAAGTTCAATTTAGACACAACATTCTCTTGTTTAGAAGGCTGAAATAAACCTTATCATCACATTCAATTTATGACGAACAGTGCTTTAGCAACTGCACTTCATAGATAATAGATGAGTCCTTTCAGACATGTTTTAGCATACACTTTCATACCCAATGAAAATTCATAAAATATTGTGCTTAGTTTTGACCATTATTTGTTGAATAATTATTCTTGGAGAGATCCTTTGGCAGACTAATATCAAATTGGTAATAAACTGAGACAAATGCTCGTTATAATACTGAAGAATGGCTGCTACGAAGGGATAAAATACTGTCAGAGGAAAATTTTTTAGAATTTACGAAATTCTGCTGTTTGCATTGATAAAATTGTGACCCTGAATAGACTGGTTTGTATGCAGAGTATGAATGACAACTCTGGGTAGAGATTGATATGTAATACAAAGTCAAAAACTGATTTACACAATTATAAATACACAATTCACTGCTGAAACAAAATGGAGATTGGACGAGTTTGTATACTTAAGTAATGTTGAAAAGAAAATGTCATACATTAAAATAAAATTGTAGACTAAAAGCATAAGATGATTAGAGTAAATTTCTTTTTTTAAAATACATGTACATGAATTTGTAGATACAAGGTGTTATGAAACAATGCTTTCATAAATGTTCTAGAATTTGTTCAATAAGTCTAAGAAAATAAGTATTTTTTAAAACTCATATCATATTTAAAAAAAAACAAAACCAAAAGCCTTTTTGATATATTAATTAAATTGAATGACAATTTGTTTAAGTTTCAAAAACAGCAGCTGAATTTCTTCTATTTGAGTCTTACAATGCAAGTCTAGCAGTCAGCTTTTGCAAAAGAGAGAGAGAGAGAGAGAGAGAGAGAGAGAGAGAGAGAGAAATGTAAACTATTAATGCTACATAAATCCTATACTCCAATCTATGTGTGCTTCAAAATTCTTTATGAGCATTTTGATTGGTGTAAGTCGGATTTTTGGGAGTCAATTTTTGGTCCAAAACTCTATGTCCGACTTATAGGCGCGTCCTAAGAAGATGTAAACACTGTGTCAGGTACTGGTAATTAGGAGACCATAATTGCGTAGGTAAACAAGGGATCATTGTCCATAATATAGATCAAGGGTTGCGTTTAAACCCCAAACAAATATGGCTTGGATATTGAGCACCTCATAATTATTAATTTCTCAAAGTATTTTTTGAAACATAGGTAAAATCACTAGAGCATTGACTTGAAATTGTCAACCGATTCTGACAAAAATTTGTACTGACTTATAAGCGGGTCAATGGCAAATTCCTACAAAATAACCTTAAAAAATACAACCGACTTATAGGCGAGTATATACGGTATGCATGGTGTAAATAGGATAGGTGAGGTAAGTTATCTTGGATGTAATCTAGTCATCTAGATGTCATTAGATGTAATCTAGTCATCCTTAATGCTGTCAGCCATTATCACTCCATCACTATGACAACCTCTGTCCATCACCATGAAAATGTCTGACAAGACTACTTACATCTGTGTTCTCCAGTCCACATTTTGCACGCAGTGATCGTAATTTGTCCATGTAGAAATTTATGTCCATCTCCTCTGCTGATGTTGTGGTAGGTGCTGTCTTTCTTGAGTAGTCTGTGGCACTAAAACCTAAATGTCAAAACTCTGTTCATGTATATTACAGTTCGTCAGCGCAAAACATAAGAAAATAAAGGAAAATTTAAAATCACACTATTCATTAAACATGTTCTATTTATCTCATACTAATTACTTTTGGTATTCTTCCCTTTCTATTTTTTCTGATGTTCAGTTTTCATATAGTTGCTTTGAAACTAGGCTAACATCAAATAAGGAAAAGTGAGGTTAAGGTCAAAGGAAATGCCAAGGTAAAATATTGAGGCAGTGATTTGATAAATATATCTTGAATAGTTTCTCTGAACTGAACACAAAGTGTGACGGATGGTATAGGCTGTTTCTAAAATGGAGGTATATAAATAATAGAAACACGGGGTGATTGCAAAAGCTGTTTTACAGAAATTAGCCAATGCTTCTAGCTGTTTTACAGAAATTATCACAGGCTTCCATTATTTATAAACCCCCCCCCCCCCCCCCCAATAATACAAACAAATTAGGCAAATTCAACTTAATTGATAGATTATCATCCCCGCCCGCCCCAAATTTTTTTATTTTGCGAAACTTGCGATTTCCGGAATATTTTCATGTCCGACTCCGGTATTTACACTTCTTGTTTACATTTCCGGTATAGGAACGTGAAAAGTCACGTGAAGAAAATAGATTTATATGGTTTTCTTAATTTTTCACGTTCTTACAGATGTAAATCTTGAAGAAGTCAGGTATATTTCTGTTATATCCTTAACAGGGCTTGAAGCTAACTTTTTATGTTACCAGTCCAGTCGGACTGATGGGGTATAATTTCAACCAGTCCGCAGAAAATTTTACCAGTCCAACAGAGTTTTCCAGAAATATTAAACATATTTCGTTAATGTTATTAAAATGAAATTAAACTCAATATGCCTCAGTCAGGCAATATTGTAACACTTAAATGTGGGATTTATATTTAGGAATCAGATTCGTCTGATATCTACAGATCGAAGCATGCCAAATGTGTGTACAAAATTTCATATTAGTATATTTTCCAAAATGATGCTTTAGAAAATTAACCAGTCTCATCAGACTGACTAAAATAAATGTCAGTCAGTCCGCCATACTTTTAACCAGTCACAGACTGACAGACATATGTCAATTTCGAGCCCTGCTTAAATTAAAGCTTAACCTGGAATTAGTGTATGAAAATAGCATAGATTGATATCCATCTGCCATTAAATGATGGGGATCTGTTGGAAAAAAAACTTGTCTTTAATATTTTTCTCAGAAAATAAATTTAAAATAAAAAAATAAAATCCTCCCACCCGCCCCATACTTTTTGCTGACCCTGGATGATAATCTACTAATTAAGTTGAATACGGGACTTTTGAGATACGGATCCACTCTGACTTTTATCGCGCGTTGAACGTAATTGTAGGGCATGTCACTTCCGGATTACAATAACAACTAAGTAAACAAACATGGAATATTTCAATTGCTATCAATTTCCTGCATTTAAATGCTATCTTTGAAAGAAAGGAATCACTACAACCATTTTAAAGGAAAATACAATAGATTAAATTATGCGAGTCGGCGCGGGAAATAAATCTAGAAAACATCTTGATGATATCGGTAAAACTTCACGCCTTGCATCCAATGGTGAGCGTCTAAATGCGCCTTTTCCCTTTCATCTAATTTACACCCAAGTACTAAGCACCAATAATGACTTGGATCGTCATCGTGGGACTGTGCATAGCTCTTTACGGACCGTCATTTAGCGAAACACCATATGTATCGATGTCAACTTTGCCCTACAATTGGTTATTATCACGTGACCGTGGTGTATAAATGTCAAATATAATCGGTCGTTCCGGCATATCCCGAAAGTTCCGTATTGGCCTTACACAATCATTTCTTTTACAGATTTTGTAAAATAAAAAAAGATGTAGATACTTGTAATAATATAAGCCTCCTTAGTGCTATTAAAACAATGTTCAGGATTTCTTATAGTTACCGATGGATTCTGTCTGTGAAGGTATTTTTTATAGTTACCGATGGATTCTGTCTGTGAAGGTATTTTTTATAGTTACCGATGGATTCTGTCTGTGAAGGTATTTCTTATAGTTACCGATGGATTCTGTCTGTGAAGGTACTTTTTATAGTTACCAATGCATTCTGTCTGTGAAGGTATTTTTTATTACTACCAATGGATTCTGTCTGTTAAGGTATTTCTTATAGTTACCGATGAATTCTGTCTGTGAAGGTATTTTTTTTAATAGTTACCGATGGATTCTGTCTGTGAAGGTATTTTTTTTTAATAGTTACCGATGAATTCTGTCTGTGAAGGTATTTTTTTTAATAGTTACCCATGGATTCTGTCTGTAACGGTTTTTTGTTTTTTATAGTTACCCATGGATTCTGTCTGTGAAGATATTTTTTGTAGTTACCAACGGATTCTGTCTGTGAAGGTATTTCTTATAGTTACCGATGGATTCTGTCTATGAAGGTACTTTTTATAGTTACCAATGCATTCTGTCTGTGAAGGTATTTTTTATTAGTACCAATGGATTCTGTCTGTGAAGGTATTTTTAGTAGTTACCCATGAATTCTGTCTGTGAAGGTATTTTTTATAGTTAGGCCAATTCAACTTAATTTAGTAGATTATCATCCAGGGTCACCAAAAAGTATGGGGCAGGTGGGAGGATTTTATTTTTTAATTTTTATTTTCTGAGAAATATATTAATGACAAACGAGTAGTGCATCATTTAATGCCAGATGGATCTATGCTTATTTCACAGACGAATTCCAGGTTAAGCTTTAATTTCAAACACAGAAAGATATCAAACTTCTTCAAGATATGAAGATAATTAATCCTTTCCTTTCATTTACGCCTGTAAGAAGGTGAGAAATTAAGAAAACCATAATATGATCTATTTTCTTCGCGTGGCTTTTCACGTTGCCATACCAGATATGTAAACAAGAAGTGTAAATACCAGAGTCGGACATGAACATTTTCCGGAAATCACAAGCGCCGCAAAATAAAAAAATTCTGGGCAGGCCGATTTTTGAGGGGCTGGCAGTGATGATAATCTATCATTTTAGTTGAATTGGCCTTACCAATGGATTCTTTCTGTGAAGGTATTTTTTATAGTTACCCATGGATTCTGTCTGTGAAGGCATTTTCCCCTCACGTTCTCGCTCAATATTTTTAAGTCCTCGCTCAATATAATTCTGGAAGTACTGAGATGACATCTTCAGGAAGGGGTCTAAGTCTGCCTCCGGATGCTTTTTCTTGAAGTCATACAGGTTATTTAATCCCTTTGGAAGAAGAAAATTCAAATATTAGCTGAATATCAATTAGAGCATTACAATGCTTCTTAAAATATCCACGCATGATTTTGTCTTGAAATACATACCTCAATCGTGTTTTCCTTTGATCCTATTTTCTTGAAAATCTCTGCCAACATATCATGTGTACTTTTATTTAATTTCTTTGGTTTTTGGTGACTCTGCAAAAGAACAGTGACTGCATGAGTCTACCGATGTTTATTTTCTTGATCAATACTGAAATCTTTTTATAACAGATCCAATCTTTTCTTAAACATATCCGTAGATTCAAGTTACTATGAATCATTAATCTTCATGGTGGGTTGATTTTTTGGGGATTTCGTGGGTATGGTAGACCTTAAAATTCACAGATACATGTAGTGTATTGTGATATAATGATAGGAATATCTAGAAAAATATAGCAATCAGAGAAATATATTACCCACAGCCCCCCCCCCCCCCTCTCAAAAAAAAAGATTAACAGTATCCTTCTTAATCATGAAAGAAATAGAACTGAATTTTCATTACATGCAAAAGAAGACAATGCAGCGGTAATAAAAGTAATAGGACTCTGACAGTGTTTCTTCAAATAACAAAGAGAATCAATCGTTAATCTCTATGATGGCTTTGAAAAAATCAAATTGTAGACAGATTTCACTCTGATAAAGTCTAACTCAGATGCAAAGTCAATACTTCTCAAAATATGCTTGGGATCAACACCATGGAAAAATATACAACCAAGTTTGATGATCCTAGCCTTAGTAGTAATGTTTGATGATCCTAGCATTAATAGTACTGTTTGATGATCCTAGCCTTAGTAGTACTGTTTGACGATCCTAGCATTAGTAGTACTGTTTGATGATCCTAGCCTGCCTTAGTACTACTGTTTGATGATCCTAGTATTAGTAGTACTATTTGATGATCCTAGCATTAGTAGTACTGTTTGACGATCCTAGCATTAGTAGTACTGTTTGACGATCCTAGCCTTAGTAGTACTGTTTGATGATCCTAACATTAGTAGTACTGTTTGATGATCCTAGCATTAGAAGTACTGTTTGACGATCCTAGCCTTAGTAGTACTGTTTGATGATCCTAGCATTAGTAGTACTGTTTGATGATCCTAGCATTAGTAGTACTGTTTGACGATCCTAGCCTTAGTAGTACTGTTTGATGATCCTAGCCTTAGTAGTACTGTTTGATGATCCTAGCATTAGTAGTACTGTTTGACGATCCTAGCATTAGTAGTACTGTTTGATGATCCTAGCCTTAGTAGTACTGTTTGATGATCCTAGCCTTAGTAGTACTGTTTGATGATCCTAGCATTAGTAGTACTGTTTGATGATCCTAGCTTTAGTAGTACTGTTTGACGATCCTAGCATTTGTAGTACTGTTTGATGATCCTAGTCTTAGTAGTACTGTTTGACGATCCTAGCATTAGTAGTACTGTTTGATGATCCTAGCCTTAGTAGTACTGTTTGATGATCCTAGCCTTAGGAGTACTGTTTGACGATCCTAGCATTAGTAGTACTGTTTGACGATCCTAGCATTAGTAGTACTGTTTGACGATCCTAGCCTTAGTAGTACTGTTTGATGATCCTAGCATTAATAGTACTGTTTGACGATCCTAGCATTAGTAGTACTGTTTGACGATCCTAGTATTAGTAGTACTGTTTGACGATCCTAGTCTTAGTAGTACTGTTTGACGATCCTAGCATTTGTAGTACTGTTTGACGATCCTAGCATTAGTAGTACTGTTTGATGATCCTAAACTTAGTAGTACTGTTTGATGATCCTAGTATTAGTAGTACTGTTTGATGATCCTAGTCTTAGTAGTACTGTTTGATGATCCTAGCATTAATAGTACTGTTTGACGATCCTAGCCTTAGTAGTACTGTTTGACGATCCTAGCCTTAGTAGTACTGTTTGACGATCCTAGCATTAGTAGTACTGTTTGACGATCCTAGTCTTAGTAGTACTGTTTGACGATCCTAGCATTTGTAGTACTGTTTGACGATCCTAGCCTTAGTAGTACTGTTTGATGATCCTAGCATTAGTAGTACTGTTTGATGATCCTAGTCTTAGTAGTACTGTTTGATGATCCTAGCATTAGTAGTACTGTTTGATGATCCTAGCATTAGTAGTACTGTTTGATGATCCTAGCATTAGTAGTACTGTTTGATGATCCTAGCATTAGTAGTACTGTTTGATGATCCTAGCCTGCCTTAGTAGTACTGTTTGATGATTCTAGCCTTAGTAGTACAGTTTTTCCTTAAAGATTACCCATGAAACTATGACCTTGAGAAACATAAGACATCTTCCTCTCACCACGGAGAAGACGTGTAACACTTTTGATGATCCCTAGCCCTATTAGCACTCTGTATCCTCCCCATAAGGTAATGGATGAACACACAGAAACAAGGCCCCATACCATTTTATAATGGTGGAGTAAGTGTATCAAGTTTGATTATGGGGCTCGCGGCGGGTGTGACCGGTCAACAGGGGATGCTTACTCCTCCTAGGCACCTGATCCCACCTCTGGTGTGTCCAGGGGTCCGTGTTTGCCCAACTATCTATTTTGTATTGCTTGTAGGAGTTATGAGATTGATCACTGTTCGTTATCTTCACCTTGCATTATCCTAGAAGCTTGTACCTATCAAATCAGAATGTAAATTTGATCATCACCTATAACCTTGAAAAATGATGAACTTGTTCCTCTAATTGTTGGGGACAAATTTGATGATCCTAGCCTCATTAGTATTGTTTTAGTGTAACCCACAATGCACCATACCTTTATAATACAACCCGTATACCAGTATGACGGGCGATAAAAAGATGGTTTACTGTACCTTAACGGAGTCAGTATCATCCGATGTTCCATTCATTTCATTTCTTGCATTAGGATCTTTTTTCAGGCTCTTTTGCAAAAACATTTTGACCTCTGAATTCTCGGAGGCATCTATCAAATTTAATTGTCCCAGAATCTACAAACCAAAGCACATGTAAATGTAGACAACGGCTTTACTAATAATTAAATCCATGAAAATCAAATCATAATAAGACCTTCCTGTTTTAACATCCGCTTCTTACCTTGGCACCTTTCAGCATGGCGAGTGTATGTATCACAGTTTTAATGGTTCGCAGGGGCAGGTCACTAGTGCGGTTCTTCCAGGTACTGGTTGGGAAGTTCCTCAGGAACAAATGGGTCTCTAAAAGGATTCGGTCCACCGCAAGGTCATTGATGATCTCTGGGATCATTTTAATCATCTTCCAGATACACTGCAAGAAATAATAGCTGTTGTAAAATACATTTTATGACAGACATGCTAAATTTTGAATGTGCCACTCTCGAGAGTTCTGTGGTTTGTTGAAATCCTAACAAGAATAAAGTGCACCGCCACGGCACATGATACGCCCGTCACATATTGTTAACATGAACATATCACCATGAAGAGATAGGTATGCATGGAACCAAATGTCAACCTTCCTTTAAGAATCTTACCCACTTTATGGCCTCATGTGACATTGCTTCAAATATTGATAATGTAAGCTTAATGATTTTTAAAAGGATATAAAAACATTTTCCCAAATGTTTTCAATGAAATGATTAAAGTGCAAGATAGACCTTTATCCAAGCAAACAACTTACAATAAATGGGAGTACTCAAAAAGGTTGATTTATTCAACATATCAAAAAATACATATATCAGTATCTGCCTTTGTCAAATCTTCAAGTATAAAAGTAAAATATGCATGGTGATGTCAATATAAATAAATATAGATTAAAAACGGTTATTTCAAACACTGGTGCATCTCCTATGGTGTAGTTATTAATTAGAAAAAAATAATACATCATATATTTCTCAACTGGTTGTGTTAGACTTGAGAAATGCACATCTGCAGCTTTGCTCATTGTATTTTAAGGAATGAAGAACAATGCACAGCGTAATAAAACATCAAACATTAGTCATTATGTTTATTCTTAGACTGTAAAACTGTCATCTTAGTGAGACATGACAATCTGCACCTTGTTGTTGAGATATAAAATAAAAATATATTTTACAATATCATATTAATTCTTAAACTTTATACCAAATTAACTTTCAAAGTAATGGCTACCAATTAGAACTGTTCTAAAATTTGACAGATCAATTAGAAGGCCAGATTCCTCTGCCCAATTCCCTGATTGCAAGAGATATAGATAGCACCTCCTTGATCAGATTGCTGTAACAGAAATCTTCTAAACTCATTAATTAATCTGTAATTTGACAGAATGCAATTTTTCTGTTGGCAAAATGCCTCCTGAATTGCTTGATAATTACACCCATGGGACAAGGGAAATTTCTCTTGTTACTGACACAAAAGAAATAATTTGTTTGTTATATACTGCTGTATAGTACAGTGTATATAATGAAGAATGTGTAGTTTCTTGAATTAACATTTTTTAATATGGTTATTGCAATACTATTTCATCTGTTCAGATTTACACAAATGCCCAATCTGCAGCTTTGTTCATTGTATATCTTTTTTCTGAACAATGCCACAGCCATAACAAAACATTAAAATACTAATCATTAAAATAGGCCTTTATACATATTGCAACCATTTGTTGTCTTAGTGAGAAATGATACTCTGCATATAGGTTGCTGAGAAAAAAAATTAAAAATTATATAGTACAATGTCAAATTAATTTTGAAAATAAAGACTAACCACAACAAACAAATTCACTTTCACAAATAATTTCTGGTATATCTGCAATTAAGAGGCTAAGATCTCTCTGCCCAATTCCCTAGAGATAAAGATAACACCTGCTTGATCATGTTGATCAGAGATGCTCTACACAAAACTCATTAATTAGTCTTGTCAAAATGCCCTTTGCATGCTACTCCCATGGGACAAGTGGAATTTCTTGTGTTATTGTTAGAAACAAAGGAAACATTACATAGGTTAAAAAAAAAGCAGTACAGTATATCATAAAAAAAATATGTGTTTTCTTGATGTAACATTTTTGAATGAGGTTTTCTACAAAACTCTTATATGAGTAGGGATTGTACCAATTATAACATACTTTTTTCAAAAAATCACTTCAACTAAATGTCACAGTGACCTTAAAGTACAGTGCGACACACCATCTAACTAAGATGCATAAGATGACCAAGTTTCATGATTCTAGATCAAATAGTTTTCAAGTTATGAGCCGGACAGGGTTTTACCATATTTGGCCATATCTTCTTAATTAAAAGTCACAGCGACCTGGTTTTAATGTGCGACACACCTTCTACCCAAGATGTATCAACTGACAAAGTTTGATTATTCTAGGCCTTATAGTATTTAAGTTATGAGCCGGACACGAAAAAGCTAACAGACGGACGGACGGACGGACATGAAGGCCATAACATAATACGGCCCGTCTTAAGACGGGCGTATAATAAAAAGAAAAGGTTTGTCATAAAAAAAAATTTTTTTTCTTTACTGCATCTACATGTGTAGCTTAACCAGTCTTTAAAATTTTCCAGGCAGGTGTCAAAAAGCTACCTGTATATAACAAATACTGAAGTGACAAGCTCCTGAGCTATGCTCAAACTGTCATGACAAAAGTCATGATTTTTTAATGTGAGTAGACGTAGCCATGTTGTTTACCCTATACATATACATACTTCTGGACAAACTAATCAAACTTTTGACCAAACGTGTACGTAAATAAACTAGAAATTATTAACGTTTAATAAAATAAAACTTTTGTCCAAAACATGTACAATATAGATTATTTTATGAATATACAAATAATCACACTTAATTGACGGAGCACCCCTAAGAAAATTAGGGAATGACAAGTACAACTTGTCTAAGCTCTTTCACAGGATGGGGGGACTTAAAGGGGGGTTTCGGGACATTTCTGGCCTGTGTTTCTCCCATCTGTCAACCAAGACAGGGGGCATGTGTTGTTTAGTGGGGAAAGTGTCACCCCTCATGTAGTGTATGGTTGGGGTTCTACAAGTTTAAGCCATACTTGGTGCCCCCTTCACCTCTTTTAAAAGGAGGGAAGGCTCACAGTCTGGAGTACTCGGTGTCAGTAGGTACTATTTAACCAGGGAGCAATCTCTCAGAAACAGGGTAAACAGATATGTCCCGGGCCATTCCCGTCCACATGTTGGTTTATCAAGCATTGGGACTTTCCTGGCATTTGTGTTCAACACAAGGCCTCCGTCATGCCCGTTATGCACCTTGGGTGTTGGTATTTCGGTTGTAACCCCAGACCTTGGACAAGATTTGGTGGATAATGCGGCCAATTATCTCCATTGTCCTAAACTCTTTAGTGATTGTAGTGCTTGCAAGTTGATTGTAATACTTGGTGTAATAGAGTTAAATAAATGTGAAAATGAATTCAGAGTGTTGTTGTTACATTCCTAAGTAAAAGGAATAGTGGGAAAAGGCAAATCGATGGTGCCTACTGGAATGTTCAATTGCAGAAAAATTGTAATATGATTACACAGAAGATCTGGCGACTCAAATACTAAGAAGGTTACCAATTGCTGAGTCGACTTTGCGACTGTTCAATTAATGTACATAAATATCTTCACAAGTCAAGGGTTATTGATTCGGTACCTCGCACTAACCCTTGACATCAGTCACCATTCAGAACATGGGTTTAGGACAGGGGATAATGCAATAAACTGAAATTGAATCATCCAATGAGATTTCTTGTTTGTTCATTCTAAAACTACATCCAACTGTTTCTTTAAAAAAAAAATTCCAAAAATCAATTGACAGTCACAAATTCTACGCCATGTTGCTGATACCGCACGTGTGTTTAATTTCGTTTTTGACCGATTATAAAAGCCTTTGTCTGATTGGCTCCATGCTACAAAACAATCATATAATCTGTCACGAGCTCGTGTTTTGAATGTTTAAAATCGTAATTTTTGAGAGAAAAAAATAAAAAATCGGGGTGGGCGGGGATGATAATCTATCAATTTATTTTAATTGGCCTTACCTTCATGATAAGGTCCAAAAACTTGGGTGAGCACGTCTCACTGGCAACGCTTTCCTGCAGTGATTTGATGAGAGCACACGTAGTGCTGGTGTAGTCCGACTTCTCCATGATTTTAACGATCATCACATTGACAGACCGGACCACCTGTGGCCCGTCGTGAAGCAGACTCAGGCGCTGATCCAGTAGGATTGTTATCAAGCTGTTGAACAGATCTTTTAAGATGTCCTTGGATGTCTTCGTGGCTAGGAAAGGTTTCTGAGTCAGCTGAAAACAAATAACCGAAACCAGTGTACAGGCACACAATTGTACTCCATTTCTTATCTCCTTTTTATTTAAAATGACATGACCTGTCACATGTATATAGCCAGTAATGAGTGTTTGTTACACTAATATATAATCAGTATACGTTTGTAAAACCACGGACATGCAAGAGACATAAAAACCTATATTTGTGAAAGAAGCAAGTTAAGGAGGTACTTTACATTGTCATACTGTCTGATTTCCTTTTAAAGCATGAATGAAAATATAAATGTCAACCATATTTGTAATTTCATTTAAAAAATCAATGCCTAGCTCAGTAGGTTAGCACGTCAACAGCTGAACTGTAGACCATGGGTTTGAGTTCAGCTGGGGTTTTAAATTTTTTCAGATTGCTTTCACTTGAACTGCATTTTTATCACTAAATAAATTAATTTGAAAGTTTTCAATTTCAAAATATTGTACATATCCTCCACTTTTCTTCCATATCGAATTTCTCTGGTGTAGCGTACCTCCTTAAAATAACAAAATACTGATACAAGGAGTGAACGTCTACTCTGCTGATCACACAAGCTTCCATTGTTAATAAACACCGACATTTTTTCTTATATACATGTTTTCTAAACATACAGCGAGCAGTGTTCCCAGCTGACACCTGCACAGTCTGATCACTTCCTCTTTAGCAACATCTTCATTGTTTATGTGTGTCGAAAGAGTCATCCTAAACTGCATGGAGATGTGCAGCATCAATTGATCCATATGGCTGCCAAGTAGTCGAGCATGTTCCTCATCCTTCAACAGCTCATCAATCTATAAATCAGTAAGGAGAAGCTAGGCTTCAGTATCACACAACTACAGCTTTTAACATCTCAATTTCAGAGTACATTCTCTCATTTTACCTGAGCAAGAGCCTGGATACATGTTAAGATGTCTGTGCTTGTGATCTGAGCAATAACTACTCCTATAGTAGCTGAGGCGTCTGCTGGGCTTACTCGTGTCATTGGTGAGGGGTCCCTAGCACGACTGAAAGTTTGATAAACACAAACATAAATATTCAAATTCCCGATGATTTGATTCGCATCCCCAATGTTTTATTGATTTCACATTCCCCAATGTTTTGTTTCACATGATTCACATTCCCTAATGTTTTGTTGAATATTTTTTGTCAGTAACAAATCTCTTGCTAGTTCAATATTTACATGTATACATCCTCATATAGGAATTCATGCTTACCCCATAGAGGCTTACATGTACTTTGCATGGAATGTTATTCAGAGCGTAAAAATCTGTATCTGTTTTATTTTACAAAATTTGAAATAGGGTAATTTTCTGTTAATTAGCGTCACCAATTACAAAACTTACTCCATTGTTATTATAACCTAGACAATGGTAGGATAGGGTAATTTCTGTTAATTAGCTTCACCAATTATAAAAATTGCTCCATTGTTATTACAACCTAGACAATTGTAGGATAGGGTAATTTCTGTTAATTAGCTGCACCAATTACAAAACTAGCTCCATTGTTAATATAACCTAGACAATGGTAGGATAGGGTGTTTTCTGTTAATTAGCTTAACCAATTACAAAACTTGTTCCATTGTTTATATACCTCCTAATGCAATCTTGATATTCATTCCTTAAATTACTACACCCATAATAGACAATACTTTTGTGTGTGTAAAGTTTTGTGTGTGTAAAGGTTGTTTGAATTATGGGGGTATATTCACAATGATACCATGGGATAATTTACTCCTTTACCATAAAAGCAGAATTTTTAGTGAGGATTTACTTTTGGCATTATTAAAGAGTGTTGAGATTGCTAAAACAGAATATTGCTAACAATTTATTCCATATCATAAATAATAATTTTCTTTCTTGGAATTATGAAGTTGCTTAAATATGCTCTCGCTAAATATTATATAGTAATTTTTATGGGAAAATCGTTAAATTTGTGTCTCGCTAAAAATTCCACTTATACAGTAATACAAACAGTCTAAACATTCATTTCTAACACATTTAATATTTTGCGAAATAAGGAAAGTATATTTTTAATTAACTTATACTCTGACTAACTTTCCATGCAAAACAAACCTCTATGTGACATAGGCACCTATTCCAAAATGAGAAAATATAAACATTGAATTTCAAAAAATTATTGACAAAACATTGGGGAATGTGAAAATATATGTGTAAATTACAACAAGGAAAACAGTAAATGTGTTTAAGGGAGTCCGTAAATATTTTCTTTATAACGATCTCCAAAACATTTAAACATACTCCAAAACAGCTATTGAAATACAATCATAACCCAGATTTAGACTACCTACTTTATTTTGGGCAATTTTACTGGCTGGAAGATTTCATCAAGATCAAACTGTTTCAGTTCCGGCATCTCCATCTGAGTTTTCTCATACTCAAAGTCTGTGAGGTAGGTCTTCTTCATCGAGCTGGAGGATGCAGACTTCGGTAAAGCAGAGGTTGGCCTCTGGATCTGCGACCTGTAAAACAAGGTCAATCGTCAGCAATGCATGCTTACAACATATATCTTCATAAATTATCAGGTACAGTCAAACCTCATTATATCAAACAAGATAAGACCAAAAAACAACAATAATAAAACATCAAGATATCCAAGGATTTGAGATATTGAGAGTAAAATACTTTAAGAATAAGTGGTTGGGATTCTGAATCACTTCAACATGTCCAGGGTATTCAAGAAATCAGTGTTCAAGATACTGAAGTTCAACTGCATATTGTATTCTAAGAAATATATCCAATGCAAGGGAAGATTGCCAACATAGGGAGCATAAGCATGAGAAACAACTGAAAAGTTGATCAGTCAAGACGATTGTGGCCACATACTGAGAGGCAGATCGCTGGGTTTGTGTAGGTGCTATTTTTGACTTACTGAGAGGCAGATCGCTGGGGTTGTGTAGGTGCTGTTTTTTACTTACTGAGAGACAGATCGCTGGGGTTGTGTAGGTGCTGTTTTTGACTTACTGAGAGGCAGATCGCTGGGGTTGTGTAGGTGCTGTTTTTGGCCGTTCTTCCTCCTTAGCTTTTGGAGCAGGTTTATTTTTTAATGATCTTTTAATTCTCTCATCAAGAAGGCTCTGGTCTTTGTCATTTAGCTGTAAGCAGCAAAAAACTTCAAATAACTGCTCTATTCTAAATTCTAAATACACTTGTACAACTGTGAGAAAAAATGAAATAGTCAAAAGAAATATTTTATATAAATCATAAAGATAATAAGTTTCATTCATTAGTAGATGTACTATGCGTTTTATCATAGTATGATAGAACAAAATATTTGACCTATAAAAGACATGCATATCATAAATGTATTTCACGTTTTAGATATTCATGAGAGACTGAATATAAGCAATTCATTGAAATGCATAACATCTATTAAAACTTTCCTTGTATATATTTCTGATGTAAGTCTTGGTTGTATGTGACATGAACTGTGTAGGTTTGACTATGACATCACATTATGTATGTTTACAACAGATGAAACAAACAATATCAACAAAATGGCTTTGGCACAAGGACACACACAAGATAAATTGATACAATATTAGTTAAAGAAAAAGCAGAATTGTCTGAACAGTATTGCTCCAACTGTGTATATGCTGTCAGTTTATCACATATATAATTATTCAAATATTTCAAGTGTTATAATCGACAAATAGCACAGACTTGTATATCAATTTTCTTATTCTAACAATTGAACAAATCCATGCAGCAATAACATTGATAGATATTTCATTCCCACATACCTTCTGAAAGAATTACCAAAACAAACAGAGGTCAAGTCACTGCACTAGACTGATTTAGTGTAAATTCGATGTAAGTTTATGTGATGTCATTGTACGACATGTTGTAGTGTACTTAAGTCATTTGGCATCATTCTGCGTTAACCCTGTTTTACATCATAAGAGTCTAGTATGAATGTATTAATTCTAAAATAAAATATTTTGGTTCTGTATTTGTTCAGATTCTTACATGTATTTTGCATAGAAAGGTGGACTATAACTTGCCTGAACTTGAAACATGCAGAACTGAATGACAAATGAACATCAAAGTATACAAATCCATGCACATGGTCAAACTACTGATTGGCTAGCTCTATATCAGCTCATTGCCTAATCTATCATACAGGCATGTTTTCTACATAAAACAAGATGTGTTAGTGAAACACGGATGCTCCAGTATGGCAGCAAAGTAATTATAGAAAGATCTTGTCACAAGACTACACATGTGAAATATACACGTTAAAACCATATTACTAACCATTAAAAAGTATGTCCGAGGAATACACGTGATATACATGTATCATTAAGCATTATAAAATGATGGCCTAGGTTTAAGTTTGTCAAAAGTAAGTCAAACTGACAATCCAACATCATGAGGTTAAAAAAATTTGGTACTAAAATAAAGATCTTGTCAAAAGAGATATGCATGTGAAATATGAAAGCCCTATCACCATCAATTCAAAAGTTATGGCCAAGGTTAAAGTTTTTGCAGACAAACAGACAGCCAGCAGACAGACCAAAAGCTAAATGTCCCCAAATCTCCAATTACAGGGGGGGGGGGGGGGGGGGGGGGGGGGGGGGGGAGACGGGGGACTCCACACTTTAATGAGAATGTACATACATTTCCAGTTAATTTATAAAACTGGTTCTCCCCCACTTCCATGTAGGCCTGGACCGCAGCATTCAGCGCTGCATTCCTCACTCCGTTATCTCGGTCACCAATCTGACCAGCAATGTTTTTCACAGCTACTCCAGGACTAGGCTGGCATACAGATATACCATAGGACTCTATTAAATTCCCAAGCTCCTCTATGCATTCTGCAAAAACAAGTGGTTTTGAAATTGAATAAAATTTGTAGTAATGCACACGTATAAAATACATGTAATTCAAACAATTTGTTAGATCAAGGTCTCTCCATTTCATAAATTAGACTCATTCAGGTATATTCCTCAATGTGAAGAAATTAAACAATAAGGTGAAATACTTTGCTCTCTGTTAAATGCTTGTTTCACACTTGAAATACTTGCCCATCCTTTGTTTGGAGTTTTTGGATTTAATGCCGTCCATGAGGAAGACAAAGATCTTGCTGACTGGATAAAGCTTGTACAGAATCTTTATAATGCCCCTAACATCCTTTCTGACATTGTCTTTTGCATCTCCAACCTGCAAACAGAAGAAATTTCTAAAAAAAAAAAAATCCCCAGATCTAGAACTGAATGACATTCTCTATAATCCCTGGACTAGAACTGAATGACATTCTCTAAAATCCCTGGACTAGTCTCTATAATCCGCAGATCTAGAAGTGAATAACATTCTCTATGATCCGCAGATCTAGAAGTGAATAACATTCTCTATGATCCGCAGATCAAGAAGTGAATAACATTCTAAAAAATTCTAAAGAACTTTTAGTAAACTTGAAATTGCAAAACTTTTCCCAAATCAATAACATCAAAACCTATGACTTTTAAACACTTTATACGACCATTCCTCACGATAAATTAAAGACTAGACTTTTGACATCATAGACAGTTGCTTCTTCAACAAAATGGAAAATGGAAATATTCATATTTAGTGATCAGTCATCCAAAAAATAACTTTGTTAAACACCACTCTGATTCCACGCACAAGTACTCTGAAGTTTAAATAAAAAATATGCTAGAGTTCCTCATTGACAATATCGTCGTGGCTTTTATTGATCAGGTCTTCCAACAGTCTGTTGGAATTCCCATGGGCACAAATTGTGCTCCTTTGTTAGCTGACCTGTTTCTATATTCATATGAAGCAGAATTTATTCAAAAACTTCTACGTGAGAAGAAAAAATCTCTTGCTGTGGCCTTCAATTCGACATTTAGATATATCAACGACGTTTTGTCTATTAACAATGATAACTTTCATTCGTATGTCCATTTGATATTTCCCTGTGAGCTCGAAATAAAAGACACCAGAGTCATCCACTTCTGCTTCATACCTAGATATTTTATTGACAGTAGACATTAATGGCAAACTGACAACTCAACTGTATGACAAACGGAATGATTTCAGTTTCTCCATCGTTAACTTTACATATTTATGTAGCAAAATTCCATTATCACCTGCATATGGTGTTTATACCTCTCAACTGATTCGATACGCTAGAGCTTTTTCTGTTATGGTCAGTTTTTAAATTGATGCAAGCTACTGAAAAATAAGTTGATGGTACAGGGGTTTCAACAGTCTCAATTGAATTCAGCATTTCGCATATTCAATGGTCGTTATAACGATCTAATTCGTCAATACAACCTATCATTGGGTCAAATGCTTTCTGATGTGTTTCATACCGATTGTTAGGCAGTTCTTGGCACACTGATTTTGACTACGGATAACTCCGTTTTCCTGATCAGGATATAGGGCTCACGGCGGGTGTGACCGGTCGACAGGGGATGCTTACTCCTCCTAGGCACCTGATCCCATCTCTGGTGTGTCTAGGGGTCCGTGTTTGCCCAACTATGTATTTTGTATGGCTTATAGGAGTTATGAGATTGAAAGGTGAAGATAACGAACAGTGATCATTCTCTATAATCCCTAGACTAGAACTGAATAACATTCTCTATAAAGCCCTGACCTAGAACTGAATAACACTCTCTATAAAGCCCAGATCTTGAACTGAATGACATTCTCTATAATATGCAGATTTTGAACTGAATGACATCCTCTATAAAGCCCTGACCTAGAACTGAATAACATTCTCTATAATCGTCTGACTATTACCTTGACGATGAAGTATGGGATGAAGGAGCAGGCCTCGTATTCATGCAGGCTGTAGTCCATGTCCACCAGCATTGTGAAAGCTCTCCTTAGGTATTCCAAAGCTTTGTTCAGCATACTGGGGTTGGTATCCAGAAAACGAACAGTGAACCACTTCAAGATTAAGTCCAGATTACCCACAGTCTCATCTCTTAGAGAATCAAGGCTCTGTAACAAGGTAAAATAGAATACAGTCTTCACTAAAACTCAGTGGTCCAAAGACCAAGGCCAGTGAATTTTAAGGTTGGGTCAGTGAAAATCAAAAACCAAGAAGTCTGATGGGCTTGTAGACTTTTTGTAAGTCACAATAATTCCAACGTTATTTGTTACAATTGTTTTGATTGGACAAAAATAAAGCTAGTTTACACTACACATCAATAAATCCGAAAACGCGATGCATTCATACATGCCTGAAAACAATAACGTAGTGCGGGGAAACTATTCAAATTTTTGCATTTGTTAATAAAGTGAATGAATTGGAATTATAAGAATCAAACCTTCTTTTTGAAGAATTTATCGATGTGTAAAGGACATTTTACTCACAAACTTAACATACATGTTAAAGTGCTTCCCACTTTTATTCAGTTTGTGAGTAAAATGTCCGGAGTTTACACATTGATAAATTCTTCAAAAAGAATGTTTAATCCTATATTAAATATAATGTTCGATGTAGATATTTTAAACATCTTATTTGCATAAATTTACCATCAAAATAAAAATAAATCGATGAATAGCACATAAAGTAAGTGTTTGAACACTGTGGTTTGTTTTCTTTTTAAAGTAAAGAATGATAACTATACTTGTAATTGTCAAGGTATCTTATACAAAAATTGCATGAATATTCAATGAACAACTTGAAACAACAAAAATTGCTGCATTGTGTATCACACTGCACACAGGTAATTGCATTGTCCAATTAAAATGAACTTTGTCAGATGCAGTTATCTCTGATTTTATGCAATTTGTAGTTATTTACATTTGATGTTGGTAGATTAGATGACTTCCTAAGGTACACTCAGGCTGTTTTCATGTTTGTGAAAAATACCTGAATTTCTAGTCTTGTTTGTGGGTGAAGAGAGAGAGAGAAAATAAAATCAGCTTAATACAACTGTAATGATATTCAGATATTTTTACATGAAAGATTTCATAAAAGTACAATATACAGTGGAGCCTTGGTAAACCAGACGCCATTAATCTGGACGCTTCACCTTCCGGACAATTTTTCTAGGCAAGGATTTTTATACGTTATTTTGCATCAATAATCCGGAAATTCGCATTCCAGATCCCGACGGTAATTTTTTTACTACAAAACGTTAAAATGCATTGAAAATTGTACCGTTAATCCGGACGGTAATTTTTTTGAGGGAAGGTCTGTGTCAGACGTTTTTAGCAAAGCGTACATTATAAAGAAAACAAGCCAAACTGTCTAATTGAAGCGTTTACCTGTACCCCGTGATTACCTGTACCCCGTCAACACCTCCCTTTAATTAGGTGGTGTGTGATGATATGTCAGTTAGATAGCACATGCCGATCTAGACCTTGTATTGCCAATTTTTGCACATAAGATCTGTATTGCATGTAGTCTTAAATCTTGTAAATAAATCTGTAGCATATTATTTCATAGTCTTGATCAATAACCTAATAGTATTTTAAAATAAATTAAACATCATGCAGTAATTATATTATTTTTTGTTGTTGAACTGCTACACATATCAGTTGTACTGATTCGTAAATTTATATCGGCTTATTCAAATCTAAAAAGTGTAGATTATACTTCTAGATTCTGGATTTTATACTGCTGATTGGCGTGAAATATATACACTGTCTGCATGTTCATGCACATGTAAATGTAGTAAGTTTTTAATGTTTAGAATGTAACGCATGCAGAATGTACCTGTGTACGATTGTTTCTTGTTACGATGTTGTAGAGCTTTATTGCTTTCGAATTTTTAAACTCGGGGTAGAAGTGAGAAAATTACCATTTTAAGGAAAATGACAATTAAATTTTGGATGTATCTGTAATGTTGGTTTCACCCGAGTTTTGTTCGTTATTATCGCATCATGAAAATAATAAGTGTGCGTGGCTAGATCAAAGCAGTAGTAGGTCTTAATATTACGAGCTTCAATGATTTTGTTCTCTCGATATTGACTTGGATAATTATAGAATAAAAAATATAAACTCTGGCAGATTGAATTTTGGTTAAAGAATGTTGTCAACCGGCATGACAATCACGAAATTCTTTAATCAACTGTGGACGATGAATATTGTTTAGACAGTCGGCCGAACCCGTGAATCGCAATAGATGAAAATGGCCGGCCTCTTTAAGAAGTAAAAGTGTGATGAAATGTTTGAATTGTGAATTATTATGTTAGTTACTAATGATTTATGTGCTTCATTATTTGTTTTAGTGCATATGGTACAGTTTTGTATATTTATTTGTAGTGCTAATATACATGTACATGTACAATGTAAGCAAAGGCAAATACACTGCACACATATATTTCAATTTTAGAGCTTTGAAATGCATGTAAATGTTAACATTATCATGATTTATTTACTAATGCAAATGGTTAAATCCAATGATAGAATGTGTTTAATTCACTACGCATCAATGAAGTAAGCATATTGGTTACTTATGTAAAGATAGAAAATATGTGATTCAGGTATATCCGGATGCTTCATTTATCCGGAAGATTTTGCTGGGAACCAAAGTGTCCGGATTAACGAGGCTCCACTGTATATGCATTGTACCATGAAAATGTCATTTACAATATAAGCCCCATGACAGTGCCTACATAGTGTCATATTTCAGTCTTATTTTTTACCTAAGGAAGATTTAGATTTTAAAAAAAAAGATGTTTATTCCTCTGGCTCAGGTGAGCTAAATTTTGCTACTGTAGTTTCACTATTGCAACTGTACCTAGATGAGAATTTCTATAGCCTTGATATGCTGTTTGTACCTTTATAAGAAAGTCTATAGCCTTGATATGCTGTTTGTACCTAGATGAGAATTTCTATAGCCTTGATATACTGTTTGTACCTTTATGAGAATCTCTATAGCCTTGATATGCTGTTTGTACCTTTATGAGAATCTCTATAATAATAATAATAATGTGCAGCATTCATATTGCGCATTATATAATTTGTAATTACTCTAAGCGCTTTAACAATGTAAAACATGATAAGATTAATCAGATTAAACTATAGCCTTGATATGCTGTTTGTACCTTTATAAGAATCTCTATAGCCTTGATATGCTGTTTGTACCTTAATGAGAATCTCTATAGCCTTGATATGCTGTTTGTACCTTTATGAGAATCTCTATAATAATAATAATAATGTGCAGCATTCATATTGCGCATTATATAATTTGTAATTACTCTAAGCGCTTTAACAATGTAAAACATGATAAGATTAATCAGATTAAACTATAGCCTTGATATGCTGTTTGTACCTTTATAAGAATCTCTATAGCCTTGATATGCTGTTTGTACCTTAATGAGAATCTCTATAGCCTTGATATGCTGTTTGTACCTTTATAAGAATCTCTATAGCCTTGATATGCTGTTTGTACCTTTATAAGAATCTCTATAGCCTTGATATGCTGTTTGTACCTTAATGAGAATCTCTATAGCCTTGATATGCTGTTTGTACCTTTATAAGAATCTCGATAGCCTTGATATGCTGTTTTTACAGTCAAAACTGCCATAGCGACCCACTGTATTAAGCGACTCACTGTCGTATGTGACCATAAAAAGTTCACCCCCAAGACGTTACTCTATATATTGTACCTGTATTAAACGACCACCTGTCTGACGCGACCAACGACCATGATTTTTACAACCTTTTCATGTATTTTCACGAAATTTTACCTCTATTTAACGACTGTACATTTTTCGATTACAACGTGATTACTACTTTCGATTTCGGTTGAGTCGACTCTTCTGGGAATTATCGCCCCTAACACTTTCGTTTTCAAACGCACGACTATTCTGGGAATTATTGCCCCTAACACTTTCGTTTTGGTACGCACAGTTTGGCGATGATCTTGTTAAGTCAGCCCTCTGAATAAATTATTATACCTAAGCTGTCAACATGCAGTGTCGTGTGTGGTTAATTAATAAAACCCGAGTTGATGTTTATTTAACAAAATCAAGGATCAGGAAATCAAGGCCGGTGTATTTGAAGGTGTGAATTTCGACAAACTTTAAGAAGTGCCGGGTAGGCTAGATCGGAAATGAAAATCTACCACTTGTTATACTACCATTATGTTCAACAGAGTAAAAATTTGCCCCATTGTGATATAAATCAGGTAAATATTGTGCTTAGGACTGAAATTTTAAACGGAGTATTGGCAGTTTTTCCTGCATGAGATACTTGAGGTTTCCAGAATAATGACCGGAACTAGCGGCTCACTTCGACATGTCCCGAGTATTTGACACATCCGAGTTCAAGAAAATTGCCTGCATTAGTTCTAAGCTTAAAAGATTTGCTGTGTATGTACAATGGATATTGTGATTTATTTAATGTTTCTCAAATTGAATAACATTTTTCCAGCATGTATTGTACAAAAGGAGATGCAACACTTCACCATTTGCTTTCTTACCACAAGCATTGCATTTTTTAGTTACACTGTACAAGTAGGCTATACATAAATACCCTTTACAACAAAGTGTTTATAAGTTTTAGAAAATTTACATGCAGTTCATAAATAATTTTTAAATCTCATGTAAATGTGTAATATGAAATGCATGCAAAGTTTATCATTCTTAAATAGATTAAATGTAATTTTTGATGAATAAAAATTATGATACAGCACATCATATTCTAGATTTTTAACTACAGTGTATTATTAATTTTATTTTACAACTATTAAAACCGTACTTGATATTCTTAATGATAAATTCCAAATACATGTAGTCATTTTCTCCATTGTACAAATTATTTACGATATTTTATCCATTAACTGCGGAAAATAGGCAACCTGTATTAAGAGACCACCTGTCATATGTGACCTTTTTTCCATTCTCCGTTGGAAGGTCTCTTAATACAGGTTTGACTGTACCTTAATGAGAATCTCTATAGCTTTGATATGCTGTTTGTACCTTTATAAGAATCTCTATAGCCTTGATATGCTGTTTGTACCTTAATGAGAATCTCTATAGCCTTGATATGCTGTTTGTACCTTTATAAGAATCTCTATAGCCTTGATGTGCTGTTTGTACCTTTATAAGAATCTCTATAGCCTTGATATGCTGTTTGTACCTTTATAAGAATCTCTATAGCCTTGATATGCTGTTTGTACCTTTATAAGAATCTCTATAGCCTTGATATGCTGTTTGTACCTTAATGAGAATCTCTATAGCCTTGATATGCTGTTTGTACCTTTATAAGAATCTCTATAGCCTTGATATGCTGTTTGAAGTCCACATTGTACATCATCTCCATCATGCCCTTACTGAAGTTCTTCTCCATCTGCAGTGTTAGCTGCTCGGTATACTCCCCAGTCAGCTGAATAAAGTTCCACTTCAGAATCTAGGATATTAGCACAGAAAATGCTCAGAACTTCATAGGCACATGGAACATAAGACATGCCATACACATTCATCTTTTTACAAATATGAAGCATCATTATAGGCTGTGGTAACCATGGTAATACAGCTGACCTTGAGACTCTTTTCGTCCTTGAATCTCTTCTCTTTAGGGACTGTAAGGTTCATGGGTGGACTAGTGTCTTCCTCTTTCTTTTTCTTGCTTGTAGCTGCTGGAGGCTAAACAGAAACAAAAGACTAGAATATCACTTCATGAAGGTAATGCAATGTTGGCCAGGGGTCTGAAAACTTGGGGAGTTAGTTTGCAAATCCATACCCATCATATTATAAATTCCAAAAAAAAAAAATATCCACAATGAAAATTTACACACAAAAAGAAGTTAGATCTCCTTATAAATCTACAAACATTCCGTACATGTACAAATACATTGTACACAGAATCATCACGGTTGTTTTTTACTGTACCAAACAATGAGCTTACAGCTTTGGCCTTCCCTTTGCCTATCTTTGCCTTGCTCTCTGTTTTGGTCTCTGCCCCTCCCTCGGATGAGGCTGTAGACAGTGGCCTGCTGGGGGCTTTAATCTCATCCTCCATATCATCCATCACCACCGGGGCAGCAGCAGCCTTGCTTGAAGTGGCTTTCTTGGCCTTTGTTGGTTTGGCAGGCAGATTGGCCTTGGCTTTCTCAATAATTGCCATTATCTGATCTTTGGATGCAGGCTAATATGAAAGAATTAAATTCATTAAAGCATTTAATACTTAGATTTCTAAACTTAACTAATGCACTTATACATGTAGCTAGACCATATTAATCATTACACTGAATTCTATTGAAACTGCTGAAAATATAAAAACAACACAACCAAAAAATCTAGCATTCAGAGACCCATCAATGCATTGTTTTCAACGTTTGAATATTCAAACAATTAAGCGCATTGCACTTGTACCAACCTTGAGTTTGGAACAAGCTCTGAAGACGGAGTCATATCCGGTGTGAATCATGAAGGGAACAACAGCATCCTGAGCCTTTTTGCGGACCTCTGCATTACGATCCTCCAGACATGACAACAGGTGGGGAATACAAAGCTTAAACTCTGAAGGAAGAGGTTTGTGATTCGGCAACTTTTCACTCAGCCACCCCAGCAACTGAAGAACACAGATTAGTATTTCTATTAATTTGCTTTAACATTATAATGTACATGTACAAGTCTGACAGGGTCAAATAAATGCAAATGTGGAAACAAACCTTTAAAATAAGCTTACTCTCTTACTGTAGGACTGGACGACACATTCAAACTGGATCTGACCTGTGACCTTGACCTTACGATTTTTTGCTCAGGGTCACAGCACACTGTCTGATCATAAGCACCATTTGCGCCCTGTATGAGTTTTAATTGGCTCTCCGTTATCAAGCCAAGATCAGGACACAAAGAGGGGATGGAGGGATAGACAGCCATGGACAGACTTTTATGCTCTCTCCCAAATTTATTTGTAGGGGTTATAATTACAACAACTAGTGACCATCATATACTTATGAGAAATAGACATACATAGTAAATATGATGAATTTAAAAGACATGTGCATTCATTGTATTTACATTCCAGTATGATTTTGCCTATTATGTAAATATGAAAAATTATAAAATATCTTGTGTCTGAGATTAGGGTTCTCCAGTTTGAGAATACTGACCCCCCTGTCTGAGATTAGGGTTCTCCAGTTTGAGAATACTGACCCCCTGTCTGAGATTAGGGTTCTCCAGTTTGAGAATACTGACCCCCTGTCTGAGATTAGGGTTCTCCAGTTTGAGAATACTGACCCCCTGTCTGAGATTAGGGTTCTCCAGTTTGAGAATACTGACCCCTTGTCTGAGATTAGGGTTCTCCAGTTTGAGAATACTGACCCCCTGTCTGAGATTAGGGTTCTCCAGTTTGAGAATACTGACCCCCTGTCTGAGATTAGGGTTCTCCAGTTTGAGAATACTGACCCCCTGTCTGAGGTTAGGGTTCTCCAGTTTGAGAATACTGACCTCCTGTCTGAGATTAGGGTTCTCCAATTTCAGTGCGTCACTCAGAGTCTCCTGTTCCACGAGAGGCACCAGATTACAGTTCTCCATCCACACATTCAGTGTCGACACGGCGGACACTCTCAGGTTAGGCTAAAATATCACACAAAGCACAATGACCCACAGAGTAAATACACGTAGTTTACACTGCTTATGTAATTATGATTATGTCCCTTACTTTACTGTCTCCAAAACAGCTGATGAGGGCTGGTCCGATCACTCGGATGTGCGCTTTACAGTGGGGCCCCAGCTTTGTACCCAGTGAGGAACAGATTCCAAGGGTGGTACCAATCTGTCAACAAAACATATGCTTTAATACAATTTCTTCCTCATTTGATCTATGGATTTTATACATATACATGCAAGATACATATTTGTACCCCTTAAATAGTCTAAATAGTTCATTCCATAAACTGTAGTGGATTGGTACGACAAGGTATAAAGAAATACAGTTGAACTTTGTTACCTCAAACACCACTATCTCGAATACCATGGATATATCGAAGTGATTCAGAAGTCCCAACCACTCATTCTTTTAAGTTCTTTACCCTCAATATCTTGTATCCTCGGATATTTCAATCTCAAAGTTTTTTCTTAGCCCCATCAAGTTGAGATAATGCAGTTTGACTAAAGTTCCTTGAAATTACAAGCAGCATACAATATCAATGTGCTCATTGAACTCTGAATTCTTGGCATATAAAACCAATTTAGACTATGCAATCAGATCATCTTTTGAGTGTATTCCTACTCCTGAGAAATTCCCTCAGAGAGCCACATTTTCATTTTCAGGGATTAGGTGATGAAACGTCTATATCTTCACCTTTGGGAAATGAATTATCAGACATAGCCCACACAACTCTGCTGGATTATCATTTGTTAGTATTCAGGAAAAGTAGCTGCTTATGGAGAATGACTTAGTGGACAGCACCCACCTAGTATACACTGTACTCCACAATAATCATTATAATTTTCTGTTAATGATAATGAAAGGTAGATTATCAAGATAATTTTATGATATTCATTCACAATAAACCTTGACCTATAAAAATTTCTCCAGAGCTGCCTGACTAACTCACCAGAATTTTGTTATTGTCATTCAGTCTCAGTTTGAGAGCCTCTGGCAGAGGTCCTAGACTTGCAGACACAAATGGGGCTTCCTTTAGAATAGTCTCTATTTTCTCCAGTGCCTCCTTCCGTATCTTCCAATTCTTGTCTGCCAACTCATTGACCAGCTCTGGAGTAATCCTCTCACTAAAAAATAATTCATAGCCCAAATTAGTCCATCTTGTAACCAAGGCATACTCCCTTCCTTAGGATGACTGCTATATCCAGTCTGCTGTAAGGATAATAAATATCTCCATACCTGTAACTAATCTACTCCTACAGTTTAATAAACATCTCCATACCCCCTGTAACTAATCTACTCCTACAGTTTAATAAACATCTCAATACCCCCTGTAACTAATCTACTCCTACAGTTTCATAAACATCTCCATACCCCCTGTAACTAATCTACTCCTACAGTTTAATAAACATCTCAATACCCCCTGTAACTAATCTACTTCTACAGTTTAATAAACATCTCAATACCCCCTGTAACTAATCTACTTCTACAGTTTAATAAACATCTCAATACCCCCTGTAACTAATCTACTCCTACAGTTTAATAAACATCTCAATACCCCCTGTAACTAATCTACTCCTACAGTTTAATAACGACATGACTTCCTGTTCATCGGTACCTGATGTCAGTCCTTGGCAATGAGTCAACTATTTTGTCATCATCTTTGTCGTCTTGGTCTGCACCATCTGCATCATCTTCCTCATTTGCATCGCCTCCTGGGGCGACACCTCTGGTTGGGGCTGGGGGCTTCTCTCCCTTCACCTAAATCACAGCATACAAGATTGAATGCAAGCCCCTAACTAATCTGCGATGTTTTAAAACTCACTATTTCATTACCTTAAGCACTTACCTTTTCTATTTCTGCATCTAATTCTTTTAGAAGTGCTGGTTTTTCTGTTTCAAACATGACCCTGAAGTTCTGACCCATGTACATGTAGATGATACCACACAAGCTGATCCCAGCAGACCTCACAGCCTAACATTAGAGCAGATCACATGATTCATACTGCCTATTTGTTTCCAGCATAATGAGCACTCATCAATAGTTCATACTGCCCAAACTTCAATTCACCACACAATATTTTTGAGCATTCCAAAATAATTTCTTTTTTTGCTTTCACTTCGTTAATTTCACTTTTGAAGATTACAGAGTTTTTAGCAATGAAAAAATAAACCAGGAACATGACTTACAGGATTTGTGTGAGCAAATGATTTCTTTATATTTTCAATCAGCAACTTCACATTTATTCTGAAATATAAAAAAAAAGATCTTTCCAATATGAACCATTTCCTAAACTTCCAAATGATAAATTCTTTTAGATTGTTACTTGTAATAAACAATTTGAAGAACATCATTTGAATGCACAATATTCATACTTCAGACCAAACTCTTTAATGGCAGAAGACAGCCAGTTGAGGGATTCCAACTGATTCTTTGGATTCTTCTGCTCAAAAGCCAATGTGATCACCTAGAAAAGAGATTACCAGGGATAAAATAAAAGCTATTCCTCCTGGACTGCATTAAAATATTTAGCCATTAGACTATCTCTTAATTTCAAAATGAATAGCTCTCTCAATGTACTTTAGAGAATGTGTCAATACATCCTCATAATAAGTCAAGGTTTTTTGATTAATATGTACCCTCCAAACAAAAAAGATTAAAAAGACACCAAAGAGAAGGAAAAGATTATGGATAAACAGATTTATATAATTGTACCTCTTTGCCGACAAACTCCATAGAACAAGCCTCAGCTATACAACTAAGGGCTTCTCGCACAGCAGCACCGTTCTTCACATCTCCAATTTTGTCCACAAGGTCAGCAAGTACAAATCCAGCAGACATTTTGGTGAACACAGTATTTTTGCCCAGATGTGCAATCAACTCCACCTTAACCTTCAGCACCTGTTCAGTAACAAATAATGTTCATTCAATTTACCATACAGGTATTTATTGTTGATAACTTTCTTGCTCACTAAGGTTCATGATGAAGAATTAGAAAACACAATAACTTTGACAGGTCATACTAACACAAGAGGCCCACAGGCCTTATCAGTCACCTGAGTATTAGTTAAAAGTATCACTAGCCCCAACGGCTACAGAATCTATAAACAGAATATCCTGTTCTGCATATCCAATCTAAATTCCAATATTCAGCAGCAGTATAAAACAAGATGTGTTCTTAAAACACAAATGTCCTCAAAAGTGTCCAAATCGATAAAAATAAAAATTACATTGAAGAACATATGTTACATTAACACTGTAGGACTACTTTGGATCCACCTTTGAGTCAGGTCCTGGGGGATGCAAAATTAACAATCTTAGTACATCCCTCTCTGCTTATCCTAAATAAACATTTAGTCTTTCTACAGCATCAGCAAGATTAATGAAACAGCCTTTCAAATGATAAACAATTATAATCATGATAATTTTGGTCTGATCTTTGTAACAAAATAATTGCCCCTGAGATTATGAAATTTACAATTTTAGTATTGTATTGTTTATTGGCTTTAAGCCTTACGGCTCATCAGCATAATACATATTCAATTACAAAATATAAACAAAAAAGATGTATACAGTATGAAAAGTGGAGTGAATATTAGAGGATGGACATACATGAAGAGAGTTATAAGACAAGTTTACATAAAAAAGAAACCAACAAAAACCAGCATATACATTAGACGATAGTTTGGCTAGATCGTAAGAGTAAAGCACCTTTTAAAAATTTACCCAGATTACAGATTTGTTTTCTATTATGAATTGACATCAATTGTACCAGTTTAAACATAGAAGCATGAGACCAATAATATTTTTTTATATATGCAGATCTGAGGTTTTTGTACAAAGGACATATTAAAATAAAATGATATTCGTCCTCAACTTCGTTCAAATTACAAAATTCACACAATCGATCTTGTCTTGCTGTGCCATTATATCTACCTTGTTCAATTCTAAGCTGGTGAGCAGACAATCTAAATTTTGCTAAAAGATTAATAAGATTTTCCGGAATAGATTTTGTCAAGTAAAATTGAATGGTAACATTATCAATAAGGTGTCTATACAGAATACATTTGGGTGAATTATCAAAAAATTCATCTCGTGACTGCATGAAGTTGTCAATTAAACGCTGTTTGAGACATTCTAGAAATAAAATTTCATTATTAACATAGTGGTTAAACCATACATCAATTTTAGTAAAGGGCTACTTATTCTTTCTAAACATCTATTTAGTTTCAATTTAGTATCAATAGCATTAAAGATGTTATTTAAATGTTTTACACATAAACACTATATATATATCCATGATATACCAAAATTGGCCCCATCCTGGAGTCAGCACTCTACCCCAAAGATCATAAAATATAACAATTTTGGTGGAGGCTTCCCTGCTCTATATCGCTATGCATTTAGTTTTTCTTACATATATGAGGTTGTAGCCAAGAATTTTTTGAAAATCGGTCAATTTTGCCTCACCCCTGAGGGAAAGGAGTCCTGAGATAAAAATTTATGTTCAAAAGATGCTTCATACAAAATTCGAAAAGAATTACATGTAGAATGGTAGTTATTAAAAAAGAAGTTTAAGGTAGGTCCCTAGTCCTGGACCTACTTGTGATTTCTCAAAAATTTGAGTTTAAATACTTAGATTGTTCATTTGAGGGTATGATAAAAACAAAAAAATGGGGGGTTGTCAGTATAATGAGTAAATTATGGTATTTTTATTACGTGTACCCCCATTTGTCAAACGGCAATATCAGAATTCATTGAAGAAGTCCTAGAATATGTCCATAAAATTTTGTTTGAGGTATGATGCTGCAATTTTTTTCCCTCAAATATGAAATAAATATGTTTAACTAAATAATTAAAAGTGAAATTTTAACACAGTTTCATGTTTTTTAATAATGGTGGTACAAAATTGAACTCAATACAGGCCCTCAGCAGTCAAAAATACGGCACTGCAACACCACTAATATGAATATTTTAAAAATTTGACTTGTGATTTTTCATTCAAACTCACATATTATGTCCATACATGAATGCTTGTTAAAATACATTTAAAAAATCTGCCCTTTCTCAGCATAATATTTTCACAGCATCTCAATTTATATTTACATTTTTTGGCCAAAATAGCCATTTTGAAGATGATTTTCACATAATAGAAGATAACAAATATATAACAAGATAACTAATATATAACAAGTGCAGAATTGTTTTATTTAATTTCACAAGTGCATTATCGCATATCATGAATTTTTTTTAATTTACAGATAATTTTAACATGTAATACCCCTGTATATCAATTAAACAAATATGTACCTCTGGTTTTATGTGTGAATTAGATGACATAAAATGGAAAGAAGATTGGAGCCATAGTCTACTCAAATATAAGTGATTGAGTGTTATTGTATTCATTTTCTAAATTAAAAAACATCCAGGTAAATGTAAAAATACGTTTGATAATAATAGTACGTGAACCAATACCAGAGTTCGATTCGGACATGACGTCACGCTACTAGACCCCTACTTTAAAATGTTTAATTGTTAAAGCACAATGGACAACAACGGATGTAGGTCAATAAGTCACCTGAGTGACGCAGCTGACCTGAAAACGTCATTCAAAACAACAAAAGAATTATAAAATCTTTCATCAAAACAAAATCATTTTGAATATTAAAACAACAAATACTTTAGAGGATTGTTAAAAGGGAGAAAATAACTCCCCTAATAAAGATCTCTTTACCTGAAAGTTGTTATCCTTCAGACCTGGTTTTTTGGCGACAGTCCTCACCACCACCTGTGTCTTCAACTCCTCCTTACTTGTGCCCTTCACAATCTACAAACACCACAAAATACCCAAGTCAGTATCAACAGATACCAATATTCAACAGATTTACGGGTTGTTCCTCCCTCTACTTTCACAGGTACATGGGTTAGTTCTTACATCTGTGACTTTTACCAGACAACACAGGAACATGGGTTAGTTCTTACATCTGTGACTTTTACCAGACAACACAGGAACATGGGTTAGTTCTTACATCTGTGACTTTTACCAGACAACACAGGAACATGGGTTAGTTCTTACTTCTGTGACTTTTACAGGAACATGGGTTAGTTCTTACTTCTGTGACTTTTACCAGACAACACAGGTACATGGGTTAGTTCTTACATCTGTGACTTTTACAGGAACATGGGTTAGTTCTTACTTCTGTGACTTTTACCAGACAACACAGGAACATGGGTTAGTTCTTACTTCTGTGACTTTTTGAATCGCATCCAGCCTCTCCTTCCAGTTGGCACTGACGAGTTGCTTCAGGACATCCGCAGTAAACAAAGCTTCTGCTTTCTCATCTACAGCCTCATCCTGTGAAAGCAAACACATCCCACATTTTACAAATTTGTATTTTTTCAACAAAATTTTTATAATAACAGTACATGCACAGCATCCCTATATATATATGTGATTTCTCATGGATCATTCATAAGACATAAATTGAGGTCCTTAGAAATCATATACCAGCAGATCATAATCTCCCAGATTTTCATTAGATGACAATTAAAACAGTAATATTTCATTACATATTAAAGAATTTACGTCTATAGCATCTTAAGTGCATTGTAGTAAGTTTCAATTATGAAAAAAAGAAAGAAATAACACCCCCCCCAAAAAAAAAACAACAACAAAGAGCTGTCAATTACATATAAGATTAGTGAAGCCTGTGAAGCAATGCACACGAAGATGAGGCTAATCTGTGCACTCTGGATTACTGGTGGAATGCCAAAGCAGTGGGATGTCAAGGGTGCTTACAATCAGTGATGGTGTACTGTACATACTTCCATAAGTCATCTTTCCGGGAGTAAAATTTTGACTCAAGCCTACAGCTGTATGTCTGACTTATAGAGCTCTGCATACTACCACCAGAATTTTTTCACTACACAATTCCCAACATTTGACAGTATTTGTGTTAATCTCGGTTTAATCTACAGGGGATGCTTACTCCTCCTAAGAACCTGATCCCTCCTCTGATTCGGCAGTTTTATTTGTACCTGTAATTACTGATTTTTTTTTCATTCATTATCTTTTGTACATAATCACATAAAAGTCAACCCTTGTGATGAAGTCCTAATGCCAGTCAATGACTTACCAATAGTATAGTTGATGAAGTCCTAACGCCAGTCAATGACTTACCGATAGTATAGGTTCCGTGATTTCATCCTTGGATCCACCCGCAGATCCTTTCTTTGATCCTTTGCCTTTCCCTGCTGCTTTCTTTGATGCTCCTCCTGCAGCCTAGAAACAACCTTAATCATGTGACTCCAATACTAACATTAGAAGACATTCAATAATGTTGACCATCAACTCCAGTAACACCCATAAACACCAGTCCATTCCTTACCTTTTTCCCACCTGACGGCGCTGTAGAGGGACGTGAACCAGGGGCCTGCAGTAAGAAACAGGTTTTATCATGTCTTCCTTAGGCCATCATTAAAAAAATTTTTGTTTGATGTACTCCGACCCACATTTTTCAAGTCGGGTAGGTAAGTCGGTATTTTTTTTATTTTTTTTTGAAAATCAGATTTACAAATGTTCTTAATATGTTTTCATTAAACACATAATGCTACCAGACAGAATAGAGTTTAGAACAATCATTTTGTACACATTGTATATAATACACGTGAATCTTCCAATGTCTCCTGAAATTTACTCAGGACGTTTTGCATTCGTCACGGATGAAGACCTCTACAGTTGTTAATAAATAAATTAACATCCCTTTTTATTACCACCGGTCGATTCCGACATTCATAATAGCAATCACTTGAACACTTTAATGTGATCCATGAATATCCAAGTAAATTGCATGATGACAGCAATTTACAATAAGTTTTAATATTACCCAATATAATTTTAATGCCGACTTCCCCGCATCGTTCAAATTGTTGTGACGATCGTGTTCCATTCGTGTGTCTCAGTTTAAGAGCAAAGTAAGAGTACCGTTCACCCATTAAATCGTCATAACATTTAAATAAAACCATATCAAAATAATATGCGTGCCTTTTCAGAAATATAGACCATCAACTTAAACGCCGACTCGTGGTCCGCCATAATTTTGGTGCACTATCCCACGTGATTTTTTATTTAAATAACATGGCTTTCAAACTTTTGTACATAAATACGATCAGGCCTCGATGGGGGAGTTCATAGCTCCTTGTTCTATCTTGTTGGTAGATAATGTGGTAATTTGGAGCTGTGATGCGGTATATTTGATCGTTCACATAGAAAAGTGTTTGAAAAGTTCCCGGATTAACAAATGGTCATTATCAAAGTGAAAGTAGAACCAAAAGACGCCCTAAGGACATTTTGATAACAAGAATTCTGTAAAACAACTAGTCCTAATAAAAAAAAAATGGCATCAAGTTTAATACTAATTCGAAGAAAGTCTATTTTCCAGGGAGCAAATAAAAAAAAATTGAAATTTCCAAGTGCGGAAAAAATGACCGGGTCGGGGCAAATTTCACGGGTCGGTCGGAGTACATCAAACAAATCAATTTTTATTTTAAGCCTTATAACAATTCTGATCAGATACTGTAGAATCCCAATATACGTCTTAAATTTTATTATCACGTAATTGAATGAGAATCACCACTCGTGAAATAAAATTACTCGCTTTTAATTTTATATTGCAAAAATACACGTAAAAACTCTCGATAAACAAATCACTTTTGAATTCCTGTTCCTGCGATTTGACATCCATGAGTCATTCCATACTCACGTTAAATAAAGAATCTACGGTATTGAAAACCTTTCATACTATTCTGTATTGTAATGAAATTTTTCTTATCTAGAAACAATATACTGCATATAATTAAAAACTTACAACTACATACATGTACAGCTAACAGAAAGACACTGTGTCTCATATTAAAGAAATCCACAAGAGAAACTGTTACCTTGGCAGCTGCTGTGGCAGCTGTGGCTGGTCTCTGAACTGGTTTGGGCTGATTGTCAGCTGGTTTGCTAGCTGCCTGTCCTGATCTTGGCTCTCCTTTCATGTTTAGTAACACAACAGAATCACAACATTCTTTAATCTTGAAATAAAACAATCAACATTCATGTAAATATTAGGAAAACTGAGGTGTACCACAAAACAACAACACTCAGATTTGCATCACTTTAATTTCTGCATCTTAAAAATCAGACCTTTTGCATTTTAATGCTATCCACATCCACCAGGAAGGGCATCATATGTTTCTCAGACACAACCTTCATTGCAGTGCCAATAGCTAGGAAGGACGCCTCTCTAACCTCCAGTGTTGTGTCCGATACAGTCTAAAAATAGAATGTCATTTAGCCGACACTTCAGGATAGACCCGATTCTAAACCTCACCTGTACATCAGTGACACCCTAAACAAGAATATAGTATAAATTCTCCCAGACTTTGCTATGGTAAGCTTGAAATGCATTGACATACACACCAAAAAATATGATTATTATATGAAAATTAATAACTCTTGAGTATTTAGCAGTTGAAACTTGATCTATTTTATGACAATTAACGAACAAGATACACAGCTTACATCAATAAACAAAAATTTCTTGAAAGAGAAAATGTCTTTACACTATTACCTATACAAACATGCATGTGTATAAATGAATAGTTACCTTCAATAGACTGGTACAGAACACCTTCAGTAGTTTCCTTCATTAGACTTGCACAGAACACCTTCAGTAGTTACCTTCATTAGACTTGTACAGAACACCTTCAGTAGTTTAGTTACCTTCATTAGACTTGTACAGAACACCTTCAGTAGTTACCTTCATTAGACTTGCACAGAACACCTTTAGTAGTTACCTTCAATAGACTGGTACAGAACACCTTCAGTAGTTACCTTCATTAGACTTGTACAGAGCACCTTCAGTAGTTTAGTTACCTTCATTAGACTTGCACAGAACACCTTCAGTAGTTTAGTTACCTTCATTAGACTTGTACAGAACACCTTCAGTAGTTACCTTCATTAGACTTGCACAGAACACCTTCAGTAGTTTAGTTACCTTCATTAGACTTGTACAGAACACCTTCAGTAGTTACCTTCATTAGACTTGTACAGAACACCTTCAGTAGTTTAGTTACCTTCATTAGACTTGTACAGAACACCTTCAGTAGTTACCTTCATTAGACTTGTACAGAACACCTTCAGTAGTTACCTTCATTAGACTTGTACAGAACACCTTCAGTAGTTACCTTCATTAGACTTGTACAGAGCACCTTCAGTAGTTTAGTTACCTTCATTAGACTTGCACAGAACACCTTCAGTAGTTTAGTTACCTTCATTAGACTTGTACAGAACACCTTCAGTAGTTACCTTCAATAGACTTGTACAGAACACCTTCAGTAGTTACCTTCATTAGACTTGTACAGAACACCTTCAGTAGTTACCTTCATTAGACTTGTACAGAACACCTTCAGTAGTTACCTTCATTAGACTTGTACAGAACACCTTCAGTAGTTTAGTTACCTTCATTAGACTTGTACAGAACACCTTCAGTAGTTATCTTCATTAGACTTGCACAGAACACCTTCAGTAGTTTCCTTCATTAGACTTGTACAGAACACCTTCAGCAGTTTTAGTTACCTTCATTAGACTTGTACAGAACACCTTCAGTAGTTACCTTCATTAGCCTTGCACAGAACACCTTCAGTAGTTTAGTTACCTTCATTAGACTTGCACAGAACACCTTCAGTAGTTTAGTTACCTTCATTAGACTTGTACAGAACACCTTCAGTAGTTTTTTGGGCAGTGTACTCATGGTACTTTTGGAAAAGCACCTGGCCAGAAAACTGGCTGTTTCAGCTTTCATGGAGGGATTCTTATTATCCAGAGCAGCCACTATGTCTTCTTGTACAGATTCCAATGTAATCTACAAATTTGGAATCCATTTTAATCAATTAAACTGGATGACTGAAAAGTATGCTGCTCTCTTCCTGAAGGTCTGTATGTGCAAACACATATTGTGCTATCTTAAAACATGTTTCACAATTCTCTGTATAAACTTGCACAGATACAATATGTATGATACTCTTGTCAAAGCCATAACTTTTTATTTAAAAAAAACAACAACAAAAAACCAAAAGTCTGGATGTTCAAACTTGTAAGAAAGGTTATTGATGAGACGTATCATATACACATTTGTATGTTTCGTAAAAAATGCTGAACATTGTGATGAATGTCTGTTTCTTACCCATGGATAGGCAGCATCTATACACTCCCGCAGGGGCACCACAACCATCTGTTTCTTCTCCTTGAATTTCTCCAGGATACATTGCACAGTCTACAAAAGAGTAACACAGATTCGTCCAGATCTACAAATAATTGTTTGCCATCAGCATTCTGTGCATCTCAAAATCAAGCCTACTTACACTGACGGCATACGGAGTGAACTTTTTGCGTAATCCTTTAGCGATTCCTGCCAAACATTTTCCACCCAGAGCCACCAACATGACGTTGGTATCCTTGGCGATGACCTAAAATCACAATTCTTTTTAAAAAACTGCACTACATGTTATTTTCTGGATATTTCTACATATCATTCAAAGAGATCTACATACTTCCTGCTTTCATGGTGTGGGTGCTATTGTACACTGTACACCTTTTTCCCCCCTCATAATTACTGATTTTCTTTCTTGTTTAATTCATTTCGATAATAATTTAGGTTAAAGTTTAATCTTCTTCTATACTTTAAACAGAAGGCTGATATGTCCAGCACAGATGTGAATACATCGTTCGAATGAACAGAAATACTAGTCGACCGGTTTCAACCTTCCGTCTGAGTGAACAGATAACAAGAGATGTTTGTAAAACACATATGCCCCCATGGTGCAAAATTGAAAAGGGTTATACACACACATCATTTAAATGATAGTAGTATCATCAATTCAAATATTGAGCAGACAATATCTTCCTATGTCAAGAGTGAATTGACCATGTGACCTAAAAATCAATAGGGGTCATCTACTCCTTATGCTGTACCAGTGTACCAAGTTTGGTGTCAATCAAGCAAATAATTCTTAAAATATAGGAGACAAAATATTACTATGTCCAGTTCAACTATTGACTTTTGACCTCAAAATCAATATGGGTCATCTTCTCCTGAAGATGTACCAATGTACTAAGTTTGATGTCTGTCAAGCAAAAGGGTTATCAAGATATTGAGTAAACAGTATATTATATGTCCAGTTTGACCCTTGACCTTCAACCATGTGACCTCAAAATCAATAGGAGTCATCTTCTCCTGAATATATACCAGTGTACTAAGTGTGATGTCTGTCAAGCAAAGGGTTCTCAAGATATTGAGTGGACAGTATATTCTAATGTCCAGGTTTACCCTTGACCTTTAAACATGTGACCTCAAAATCAATAGGGATCATCTTCTCCTGAAGATGTACCAGTGTACCAAGTTTGATGTCTGTCAAGCAAAGGGTTCTCAAGATATTGAATGGACAGTATATTCCTATGTCCAGTGTGACCCTTGACCTTGTGACCATAAAATCAATAGGGGTCATCTTCTCCTGAAGACATATCAGTGTACCAAGTTTGATGTCTGTCAAGAAAAGGGTTTTCAAGATACTGAGCAGACAGTATATTCCCATGTCTAGTTTGACCCTTGGCCTATCAGTGTACCAAGTTTGATATCTGTCAAGTAAAGGGTTCTCAAGATATTGAACGGACAGTATATTCCTATGTCCAGTTTGACCCTTGACCATGTGACCTCAAAATCAATAGGGGTCATCTTCTTCTGAAGATGTACTGGTGTACCAAATTTGATGTCTGTCAAGCAAAGGGTTCTATAGACACTGAATGGTCAGTATATTCCTATGCCCAGTTTGACCCTTGACCTCAAAATAAATAGGGGTCATCTACTCCTTAGGATGTACCAGTGTGCCAAGTTTGATGTCTTTCAAGCAAAGGGTTCTCAAGATATTGAGCAGACATTATATTCCGAAGTCCAGAGTAGATTGACCCTTGACCTTTTGACCTGAAAAACAATAGGGGTCCTCTTCTACTCATAACCAACCCACATATGAAATATCATTAACATCAAGTGAATGGTTCTCAAGATATTGAGCGGACAACATGTGGTCTACCGACCGACCAGTGCAAACCAATATGCCCCTCTTCTTTGAAGGGAGGCATAAATATCAATTAGTTTACCACTTTCAACCTTTAGATTCAGATTAGTACAGTACATGTACTTTCTTATTGAAGCACAAAAATACAGACACTAATCAGGATGTCACATTGTAACTTTAACTGTTGGACATTTGCAGAACTAGAACATAACAAGTCAGAAAGGGCCCTACAGTGCTCTACCACTGTACTACGTGTATCTGATCACAGTGATGTGCTCTATCACTGTACCGAGTGTATCTGATTGGGTAATTCAACTGACATGGTTGGTTTATTCACACTTAATTTTTTTCCAGACTTGAAGATTTAACATGCCATAGAAAGTACTGTTGCATGTGTCTGATTAATATCTTTTTTAAAAATCCAAGTCCCATAACTCTGTCACAACAAAACCAACAAATCTAAAAATCAAAAGGGGTCTTCCTCTTCCTAATCCAAGCAATACATTTAAATTCTATGAAAATATTCTCTAGTACTCTCAAGTTATTGCAAGTCATAGTAAATGCTATTATCTTATCAATACTGTAAAAGTGATTATTTACACTGGGGGTTAAGTACACGTTTTCCCCAATCCAACATTATGCGAGGGGAAAAAATACACCGTAACTGAATATAATATATATATCATATCAAATATTAAAACTATACGTGTGGGGAAATTTACATGCTTATAACATGATTAGTGTGAATTTACCCCATGCATAAATAACCACTTAATCATTACAGTATTCAAAAATTCCAAGTCCCATATCTCCATAAGAAGGCCGATAAAAATTCAAAAATCAAAAGGTGTCTTCCTCAGCTTGATTGAATCATTATAAAAATCTTCTCGAGGACACTTAAGTTATCGCGTGCCATAAAAAGTGCACACAGAAGATTCTCAGGAGGATACAGGGAATCCTCCCGAAAATGTCAATGGAGAAAAGGACGAACCCTCTCTAGTGCTGACGGACAGAATGATTAAAAGGTACACATCATATGGCAAGCCCTAAAAATAGTGGAAAAAATACTATGTACTTGATACACTAGTTGTATGTGTGGTTATTCTCACAGACCCTATTGAATACCTCTGGTATCCACTAGTTTCGAGTCTTCCACAAATCTTACCTCAGGAGGTTGATTTCCAGTTTTTACATTTGTTTAAATAAAAGATATGAACCTTATATAACTGAAATAGTTTTGAAGTTTTCTTTTAGACAGCTTAGATATAAGACTATTCCCTTCTCTGAGTTTAACACTGCTGAGATATAAGACTATTCCCTTCTATGAGTTTAACACTGCTGAGATATAAGACTATTCTCTTCTCTGAGTTTAATACTGCTGAGATATAAGAATATTCCCTTCTCTGAGTTTAACACTGCTGAGATATAAGACTATTCCCTTCTCTGAGTTTAACATTGCTGAGATATAAGACTATTCCCTTCTCTGAGTTTAACACTGCTGAGATATAAGACTATTCTCTTCTCTGAGTTTAACACTGCTGAGATATAAGACTATTCTCTTCTCTGAGTTTAACACTGCTGAGATATAAGACTATTCTCTTCTCTGAGTTTAACACTGCTGAGATATAAGACTATTCTCTTCTCTGAGTTTAACACTGCTGAGATATAAGACTATTCCCTTCTCTGAGTTTAACACTGCTGAGATATAAGACTATTCCCTTCTCTGAGTTTAACACTGCTGAGATATAAGACTATTCCCTTCTCTGAGTTTAACACTGCTGAGATATAAGACTATTCTCTTCTCTGAGTTTAACACTGCTGAGATATAAGACTATTCTCTTCTCTGAGTTTAACACTGCTGAGATATAAGACTATTCCCTTCTCTGAGTTTAACACTGCTGAGATATAAGACTATTCCCTTCTCTGAGTTTAACACTGCTGAGATATAAGACTATTCCCTTCTCTGAGTTTAACACTGCTGAGATATAAGACTATTCTCTTCTCTGAGTTTAACACTGCTGAGATATAAGACTCTTCTCTTCTCTGAGTTTAACACTGCTGAGATATAAGACTATTCTCTTCTCTGAGTTTAACACTGCTGAGATATAAGACTATTCTCTTCTCTGAGTTTAACACTGCTGAGATATAAGACTCTTCTCTTCTCTGAGTTTAACACTGCTGAGATATAAGACTATTCTCTTCTCTGAGTTTAACACTGCTGAGATATAAGACTATTCTCTTCTCTGAGTTTAACACTGCTGAGATATAAGACTATTCTCTTCTCTGAGTTTAACACTGCTGAGATATAAGACTATTCTCTTCTCTGAGTTTAACACTGCTGAGATATAAGACTATTCTCTTCTCTGAGTTTAACACTGCTGAGATATAAGACTATTCCCTTCTCTGAGTTTAACACTGCTGAGATATAAGACTATTCCCTTCTCTGAGTTTAACACTGCTGAGATATAAGACTATTCTCTTCTCTGAGTTTAACACTGCTGAGATATAAGACTATTCTCTTCTCTGAGTTTAACACTGCTGAGATATAAGACTATTCCCTTCTCTGAGTTTAACACTGCTGAGATATAAGACTATTCCCTTCTCTGAGTTTAACACTGCTGAGATATAAGACTATTCCCTTCTCTGAGTTTAACACTGCTGAGATACTACCTAAGTCAATACAAGTCACCATGACTATGACCTTACCTTATGTAGAGCTCTGACAAGCTGCCCATAATCTCCACCTTCCAGTTTTGGATTACTTGCTAGTTTATCTAGTGCCTCCAGGCTTTCCTTTCTTTCCTGCCACTTTTTAGCCTCCTGATGAAATTCATAATACTTTAAAGCATTTTTCTGGTCATTTGACAAAAGTCAAAAGTTCAAAGATTTTGACATACAGTCAAACTTGCCATAGCAGTCACCTGTTCCAGGCAGTCACTTTATTTCCTGCTGATGAAATTTCCTAGGTAACTATTTAATGGTCACAAACGTAAACAACAAACTGTCATTTTACCCTGCCTTTAGTCATTGGCCACTTTGACTGATCACATGACCCACATCCCAGGATTTTGTTATGCATTATGGTTTTTGAATGCACTGTTTCTAACATAAAAAATAATGGTGAAGCATGGAGAAATATTTTGAATGGTTGGATACACAAGTAAACTACTAAAGTACATGTAAATATATTATTAGTTGTTTTAACAAACTAAAAGCAAAAGCGATCATTTGAAATAGAATGGTGGAAAAGCCTTCAGTCTTACTGAACACTAGGAGATTTTTGCACAATGGAAATAACCACCAATGACTACTGAGAGCAATAGTAGCTCTAAATCTGAACATTTCATTTCGTTGTAAAAAAGTGCTATGACAGCTTTGTATAACTTTAACCATAATCATTAATGAAACTAAAACTAAGTTTAACATTTTATCAAAACAAAGAAATAAATTTTTGTAAGGGAAGGCAATGAAGTAATTTTGCTTCATTCAGGGCCCCTGGATAGGTTTTTCTAACACAAATATTATCAAAAAGTTTACAACCCCATTTTCTGTAATTGAAAAGGTAAATCACAATTTTCCAACAAAATTTCTCTGACACCAAAATGACTGCATTAAAATATTGCTTTAAAATCTACAACCATTCAAACAAAAATAACAAAAAATTTGGGAGCAGTGAATCAATTAACTATGTGATTTTTTTCCTCCATGAAATAAATTGAAATGTTCAAATTTTGATGTAATTTTGTCTTTCTCTAAATAAAAATGCTAAAATTTCATTTATATACATGTACATGTAGCATTTTATGCATGTAGTACTGCCAAACACAGACTCACCAAAAACCAGAATATTTTTTTCTTCAGAAAAAGTGAACCTCCATTAACAGGTCACCTGTCTATAAAGTTCACTCCCCTGGTTCCTAAAGGTGACTGTTATGTACAGGTTTGACTGTCAATCTATCTTTTATTACGAAACAATGTTTGGATTAAGCTTCCTTAAAAAATTCTTACAGAATCTTGTTGCAAAAAGAACCTTACGAGTTTGTCATAGAAATCTTTAGGTAACAAGGACAGAATATCCACAGCCGACAAGAGTTCATATGCATCCACCTCATCCTCAGCCTCTTCTGGAAACAAGTCAAATCAGTAAACGATTAGGTCTCGGATCACTTAACTCAGAAAAATATACAAGGCCATCCAGTAACCATGACAGCCACAAAATACAATAAAATATCAGTCCTAAAATAAGTACCAGCTCCGATGGAAATATACGCACTTCCACCTAATCATGCCTTCCCAATACCTATTCTGATTGAATCCGTATTCCTACATAAATCATTTTGGTCTCGTTTTACACATAATCAACACATCCCTGTAATGTACTCCCTCTTACCTTCGGCCACCTCCCCACTTCCTCCAGAGGCTACTTGTTCCTCCATTTTGGCCTTTAGATCTTGCTGTGAGCGCAGAAACCTTTGCTGCTGAGGCTTCTCATTTCCAATCTTCTCAAACTCGTCCTCCAGTTCTGATACCTACATGTATACAATAAAAAGTATAAATTTCCAATCTTCCCAAACTCGGCCTCTAGTTCTGATAACTATACAATAAAAAGTATAAATTTCCAATCTTCTCAAACTCGGCCTCCAGTTCTGATAACTATACAATAAAAAGTAAAAATTTCCAATCTTCTCAAAATCGGCCTCCAGTTCTGATAACTATACAACATCAAGTTTAAATTTCAAAACAACAAACTGAAAAGGACTGGTAAAATGTTGTTTATATGGAAGATTTAAACTGAAATGAAATCCAACTACAAGTGACTCAATTTTTCATGTAACTGATTTGATTTCAACATAGAACTTTATTTTGCATAAATAACAACTTCATGTATTTACAATCATTGTTCTTTTTTCATTCTAAAACAGTCCTACATGACAAATTATTCATCAACAAAGAAGTTTAAAATTGTACAATTATTAAAAATCTACCCCCAAAGCAAAGCTTGGGTGTCCAGTTAATACTGACCAATTAAACAATTAATCATCTACCACAATAAGAAGCACAGATTTTGTGTCACTCATGTAAACACCCAATCAACACAGCCACCCTAGCCCCAGACATTCACCATTATCCAGGTAAGGTCCAAGGGGATACAATCTTATACTTAATTGATGGCTTGTGTACATGCTATCACCACTTTGAAATATCCAAAGTGGAAAACAATGAAATATGTTTAAGGGGACCCAAATTTCACTTCTACAGATCAAGAGTAAATCTGCTGAATTACTTAGGAAAAAACATTAGGAACGTGATTTCACTTTTAGAGATCAAGAACTTTGAGAGACCAAAGCTCGAGCCATCGAGAATCACCTGCATGTAAGTTTTAAGGATGAAATGATAAATCGTGATGCAACTGAATCGAGACTCGGGGTTTTTCATTTGATAATCAGTTCATTCCAGCTCAATTTTCGATTTGATCAAACAAATATAACAGACATGTTCTTTCAGTATGGACTCTGATTGGTCAATGCGGGTTTGATCAACATACTTTTACAAAATGAATGTCGAACAGTTAGCAAATTATGGGGTATTAGTATTGTTGAATGCCCCCTTGACATAAAGAACACTCAGGCTTTCTTTAATCCTTTTTTGAAATAACAAATCTAGGCACCTATTATCTTTGTGTTAATGCAGATAGCAAGGAGCAAGTTAAAAACTTTAAAATATCGAAGTTTAGTGATAAATACATAAACTATGTAATGAATATTCGTTGTACACGTATGTTATGGAATCGAAAATAATCAAATCAAGACTATTGTATCGCAATTTGTATCGAATTGTGGAGGTGCTATACCGTTTCGTCCCAATTAAGTTTACCTTTTTTTGATTGATAATGAAACTTCTAATTTGATTCTCAATCGATAAAGGGGTGGCAATCATACAAGTTATCAGAGTATAGATACACAAGTCCTGAATACAATATACCTGTATGGGATTGAAGTTGGACATCTGTGGTTTGATGGCTTGCTTTATCCATCTGTAGATTTCTATAATCAATGATTTGGCTTCTTCTCTCACATTTTTATCTCGGTCCTCCAAAAGTTTGGGTAACTTTGGTACAAGAGGTTTAATGGGCATGATTTTATTTCCAAAGTTCCTGAAAAGTGAAGAATGTGCAAATATTTCAGAACATCTACAACAGGTGTACAAATTTTGAAATGTATAATTCATTGGATGACTTTGCTGTATAACTGGTTCCTTCAATAGATTTAGATTCCAAACCTGAGCACTATACGCATTGTCTGAATGGTGGTGGTGGTACAAACCTGAGCACTATACACATTGTCTGAATGGTGGTGGTGGTACAAACCTGAGCGCTATATGCATTGTCTGAATGGTGGTGGTGGTACAAACCTGAGCGCTATATGCATTGTCTGAATGGTGGTGGTGGTACAAACCTGAGCGCTATACGCATTGTCTGAATGATGGTGGTGGTACAAACCTGAGCGCTATACGCATTGTCTGAATGGTGGTGGTGGTACAAACCTGAGCGCTATACGCATTGTCTGAATGGTGGTGGTGTTACAAACCTGAGTGCTATACGCATTGTCTGAATGGTGGTAATCACAATCTTTGGTTGTTTATTGTCTAGCCCTGCCATTAAACATTCCTGTAAACACAACAACATAAGTAAAAGTCCTAACTCATTCCACGAGATGCAATAATATCAAAAGCTATGCCTATCAAGAGAGTGCACCAGAGCACTGATAAATAAAAGAATTTGTAACAATGATGAAAATTACCTTGTAACTTTTAACAATAGTAAATTAACAGCCTCCAAACCTTGTGTTAATCACTATATTAACACAACGTTTTGAGGCTGTTGATTGCAATAGGTATGTACAGAATTTTAATCTGACATGTCAATAGACTAGGACTTTTTCTGCATAATACAACATGATTAACCTCAAGGGTCACACACCATTTTCCTTCCAACTCTGTTATCTCAAGTCAATGTTTATAAATTCTTGATATTTCAAATTTCTCTTTCAATGTTGTAAAATAAGTACACACATATATATTTAATAATGTTGAATAGGATGCACTTGTTTTGCCTTTTAAGCCTCATTTTAACTTTATTGTATTTTTTCCACACCCCGAGTGTTCACCTATGCTATCATTAGTTATTTCTGATGTAACATACCTGTACTACGTCTTGTTTCTCTATTTCTATGTACAACATCAGTATCTCAATTCCCTTTTCTTTGGTTTTCTGTTTGCTGGCATTAAAACACTTGGTGATCACTCCCTGGACAACATCTTGGCACACCCTGTACACAAATAGAACAGTCATACCCTGTACACAAATAGAACAGTCACACCCTGTACATAAATAGAACAGTCACACCCTGTACACAAATATAACAGTCACACCCTGTACACAAATACATGCATAACAGTACAACCATCTATCATATAAAAGTTTACCCCTGTATACAAATACAACAAAATTCATTAAATTTTACAATGAACTCATGACGAATTACAGTATAAATACAACCATATAATGTGATCAACTGACTGATCAGGAAATTACTGTTAGTCAAGACTTTAAAATCTGTAAGACACAAATGTATGTTGACCGATTGATCATAAACATTTATCCAAGCTGTTAGTTATCAGAAAACAATGTTATTATGCAGCATAGTAGTAGGAAGATGGGGTGTAGTTGTATATTAATTATATATCTTGTAAATTGCAAATATCAAGACGAACCATTACAGGACTAAATGCAAGCCTACCTTCCAGCTACACTGGCATTTTCTATAAATGCCATAACTGCATCCAGTGCCTTATCTTGAGCAAAGGCATTGGTATCTGTTACAAATTTCTTCAATAAGCCGGCATATTTGGTAAACTCTGGTGATTTTTCATCAGTGATAGAACTGAAAAGTTTACTGGCTTCCTCATACCCAGCCATTCGAGCTTTCCACACCTGCAATTAAACCATTGAACAATATTACCAAAAATATATAACTATTGATCACATGATACATAGGAAAGGTGTAAATATCACCTGTGATGTCTAGGAGTGAAACGATACAGTACCTTCTCGATTCGATTTTCGATACTTTAGTCTCGATTCAATGATTTTTGATTTGATACCATAGCATGTACCAAATTCTTTGTAATGCTAAGATTTTGTATGTTTAATGGTATTTATTGCTCTCTGCAAATAAATTCTACATAATGTAAAAACGTTTAACATAAAGCAACACTCTTATCACTTGTCTTAAAGCTGAAATGTTGCCATACCCAGGATTTATACGTTGGGGGTACATTTTTCAACTCAACTGCGTCCATTTTGATACAGCAAAGTTTACTTGTACGTTGATTGGACAATTTTCAATTCTGTTGGCCAATCTGAAACCATGTTATCAAAAACAATGTGTGCAATGATTCTAGAACCGTACCAAATCGAAACAGACCCGGAATAAATCTAACATCGAATCGAGACCAATACATCGCAATTCAGCTGCATTGCGATGTATCATTTCACCCCTAGTGATGTCCATTTTTTTTCTCGACTATGTTAGTTTAACCTCTCATTTAATAGAAAAAGTACCATGTTTTCGCATTTTAAATGTCCATTAATTGTTTTGTGTTTGTGAAAATAGTGCACCAAAACATTTCTGTTGTGATTAATCAATGTTAAAACTTAATAGGTGTTATAAATTATGCTCCGGCTCAAGATCTAACAGGGTTGGAAAATAACTTGAAAACTTTGGTAGACATGTGGGCTACCAAACCTTGCATTATAGGGGCTCACATCAAAAATTTAGTCGCCCACTGACTAGAACACTTTTATTTGAAAAGTATTTTCATGTTTTGTTATGCTCTTTGGTTTATACGACATGCAACCAGTAACAATTGGGACTCTGTGACATTTGATGGCATTACAGAAAAAAGATTCACGATAAATACGATAAGATAAAAAGATAACAGAAGTTTGAAATCATGGAAGACCAACCGACCACAACATGACATCCCATGCCCCATGCATGCAACAAGCATGTTTCCCAGCCTTATTCCCGAAGAACCTCATCAAGTATTAACTCACAATACAAATAAGTCACATCCGCTTCCGCGTTTTCTAGCCACAGTCGGTTGGTCTTCCATGATTCCAACAACATTCGTTGCCTGTTTGTCTTATCATAATCACCCTGATACTCAGTTCTGTCTGTATTTTTTGTTTCTTGGGTTCACTGATCCTATATAAATTCATAAATCATCACATTGTCGGTAATTCAATATCACTTAGACGCCTTGCAGTGATTCTAAAAGTTAATTATGAGGCGCTTTGCAGATCACAAACAAAGGAAAAAAAAACTGAAATGATCTGACAAAATTGAAAAGCAGATATTTATTTCGTAAATTTTCAAATAGCAATGTGGGCAACTTGAACCATAATCTTAATTCGCCCACTTGGAAATTTAGTCGCAAATGGCGAGTGGGTGACTGTTAATACGGAACTTTCGAGATACGGATCCATTCTGACTTTTATCATGCGTTGAACGTAATTTGTAGCGCATGTCACTTCCAGATTACAATACCAACTAAGTAAACAAACATGAAATACTTCAACTGCCCTCAAATTCCCAAATTAAAATGCGATCTTTGAAAAAAAGGAATCACTATAACCATATAGGAAAATGCATTTGATTAAATTATGTGAGTTGGCGAGGGAAATAAATTTAGGGAATATTTTGAAGACATCGGTAAAACTTAACACCTTGCATCCACTGATATGCGTCTAAATGCACCTTTTCCCATCAATCTAATTTACACTAAGGTACTTAGCACCAATAGTGACTTGGGTCATCACCGTAGAACAGCGCATAGCTCTTTACGGACCATCTGCTAGCGAAACACCATTTGTATCTATGTCAACTCTGCCCTACAATTGGTTATAATCATGTGACAGCGGTGTATAAACGTCAAGTCTAAACGGTCGTTCCGGCACATCCCGAAAGTTCCGTATTTCAAACCCTGTCTAAATGTAGTAAAATAATACATTGCCAATAATTTCTATCCTCCATTTTCAATTTTCCATATTAAACAAATAAAATGTGATGTTATATATAGATAAAATTGTGCTGTTAACTTTCAGAATCTGTGGACCTTATAGATTAACCAATTTGTGTGATACAATAAATTCATTACCAGAAACAGAAAATCTTAGTGACTGTGACCACTTTTAAATGTGCTGAATGTTGTTGTTTCATCTAATGCAAGGTTACATAAATGCTGCCACAAATAAAAAATATGGTATTGCAGGACATGTATCCTAGACTTGTTTTAGAGTCACCAGTTAATATGTACATCTGCTACATCATACTTCTGGATATATTACGACAACTAAAAAGGATGTCATGTGATTTAGATGAAAGACATAAATAGAACTACGTGCTTTTATCTCGGTACATAGAATCACCGAAATTACTGAAATTACCAAAGAAATGACTGAAATTACCAATAAAGGAGCCGAAATTACCTCAATGTATGTTCAACTAGATGCCATCTAGTCACACATCAAATTTCATGACAATTGATAACGATTTAAAGGAGTTGTGGCCATTAAACCGATTAATGTAAGCGTAAATTTTATACGAGTTATTTCCCTTTACATACCTTGCGTACACAAACATGAAACAATTTATTTCACGCGCGGTCATTTGAATGCAATGCACTGATATTGTGTTGAATTTGGAATACATTGCCTACTTTATAAGTTTTAAATATCAAGAAATATATATCGTCGATTTTTCCTAAGATCTGCACTTTGCATATCAGATATTGATATACACTTGCCTTATGTTTTATATATCAGAGTTCTTGAAAAGTGTCGGTAATGTCGGATTATCCGATAAAAGTAGTAAATGTCCGACACAAGTTACTTAATTGTCGGTCCTGATGTCCGATATAAGATCGGGATTGAAGTCCATTTTTACCGGAGAAAATGGCGGCCATGTGGCTCAATTTTTCAAACCGATGCTAAATCCGGTAACAAATTGAAACGTAAACGTGAGGAATCAGTTGTGAGGAACTACAAGGAGAAGAGAAATGTATTGTATCTCCCTCTGGCAATCTGGGAGACAATGGCTTTTGTTAGCAGCGGTTTTACCTACTGCCAAGTGACACAATCTGCTCAAAGTCGAAACTGACAAAATACCAAGTACACCCGGGCAAAAATGAGAGAAAGAGTATAGTTACAACGATTGCAGAGGAAGATGAGAAAGAAGTTGAGAGGAATATACAGGATAAAAAGAGAAATGGAGGATGAGAGAAGTGGAGGGTGAGAGAGAAATAGAGCAAGAAAGTGAAAGTGAGGAAGATTCATTCAAAGCGTAAGGAAGGGTATGAAAAGATAACTTATGAACTTATAGCTGAGATGGAGATTGAATACAATTACACATGTAGTTGATTATAAATAAAATTTATAAAAACCTCAAAAGCGATGCATTTCTTTCTGGACTGACAAAATTTTGTTTGGGCTGACACTCTTTCTAACGGTGTCAGACCAAATGTCTGACACTCGAAAAGAAATTTCAAGAACTCTGATATATCGTATTGATTTATACAATAAAGTGTGACAAATAAAATGAAATATTTGTCCTGATTTATGTATATATATTGCCATTTGGAACTTACTGGCTATTTATAGTGCGCTTTACTGTGTACGAGAGTTCAGTAATGGATTCACACTTCACAATAATTGGTTTTATGGAAACAATTCCTTCAAATCGTTACCAATCTTCATGAAATTTGATGTGTGACTAGATGGTATATAGATGAACATATACTGAGGTAATTTCAGTCCCTTTATTGATAATTTCGGTAATTTTTTGGTAATTTCGGTGATTCTATGCACCCCTTTTATCTTCCAAATGTGAACAAAGTTTACTTTTCCAACTGGATGTAATTCCTACTAGACTCGTAGAGAGTTCTAGAACTTATCAGAAAATTTTAATTGCTTTGAAGGATAGAAATTGTTAGGAATTTTGCTACCTTGTATAAAAATATCAAGTACAATACCTTGTGCTGGACTTTTTCCTCTGTAGGAAGTTTCATCCATTCACTGTCATCGCCCATTTTGGATTGTTGATGATCTCTCCCTGTGTAAAAGTTAGATTGCTATTCTGAGTTTCAAAATCTAAGTATAAACTTAAAAATAAATTTTATTGCAATGTAAATCATATCCTCACAAGCCAATTACCGAGGAAATTCGAAATAATACACTGTATTCAATATTATACACTGTAATAATGAAGTCATCGGTATATTCATATACGTATTAGAACTAAACAGTATCAATATTTTTGATCCGAGATGATGATAACATAAAATGAATACACTGATTCATTACGACAGGATAATAACAGACAGTGCAGTGACATGTTTTTGAATTTCGTTTGCCGCTTGAATTAATAAATGATCAACTAGTGCGGTGTAGCGTTTGGTATCAACCCATTAAATAAATATGAAATATTACCTTTATGCAATTGGTTATCTGGAGAAGTCAAACTTTCTACTCTTGATATTATACAGTTCAAGTTTTGAAAACTACATTTTCCATTACTGGATTGGACGAAAATGACACATGATAAGCGCCACCTATCGGGAAAATGGCACAATCGTAGAGTTACTCGCCCCTAAATGTCATGGTCGACCAGTTTGGCCTAGTATCACTATGTTTGATCCTCCTTTTTTGCGTTGGAATCAAAATACTATATACGTATTCAAAGCACTATATTGTAACAGGAAGGAAGAAAATGCAACGGACCAGACCGGAATTTTAGTTTTGAATGGGTCGTGTGGAAAGAGTGCTGAATACTGAATATAAAATCAACATCGTAAATATATATATCTCTGTACAGTCTGATTAAAACCAGCCCCCCCCCCCCCCTTTCTCCTATCGTGACGATAGGAGAAGGGGAGCTGGTTTTAATCAGACTGTATCTCTGTACATAGCTACTTTGGGATTACTAGCCATCTCCTAAAGGGGCATTAGCTGTGAAAACGATGGCAACCATTTTTTTTCTTTTCTTCTTGAAAATCTTTCAATGGCAAAGAAATATATATTGATATATATTGATGACTAATAAAACATTTATTTTGTACAAAAACAAGAGACATCTAATAAAACTACGTTAGATAAGGCTCCGCTTTTAGTGTAAAGAAATATGAATGGATGAATCATCAATATTATTGCAATTATTGCAAGACAACAATTATTTAATCATCAAATTTACATATTCATGCGTTTACTTTGAGGTTAAAAGGTATTTGAAATAATTAAATACTGGTGTTATTACTGAATCTAGCAATTTTCATTGATTTAGATTTTTGGTGACAAAATTACACAGCTAATTAATGTCCCTTTAAATAAATTACTTAAAGCAATAACTCAAATTTACCTAGCAATCAACTTCTTTACAAGCAATAATGCATTTTGATATTTTGAAAAATAATTTATCTTTTTTCAACACCCATCTTATTTCTCTCGTAGCAATAATGATATTTTCTTGGTATCACTGTGCGCATTAAATTAGCAACTATTCATTCACTTGTTGATCTGTATTAAATTATTCAATTTATGATATAATTTAGTTAAAAATTCAATGATTATATTATTTGACATTGTTGATTGATAAAGATATTTTTATATCAATTTATAATATGTTTTTATTTGAAAAAAGTAGTTATTTTCAATACGATCGCCAACTGATTTAATATAATTCATGATTTAAAGATATTTATTGAAATTCGTGATGTCAGCATTCATTTATCTATTTATTTCTCAATTTATGAGAGCAGTTAAACTTGTTAGTACGGAATTAGTAATTCTCTGTTATAAAGAAGAATTTTCAAATCCCATGAAAATTTTTTACACTATCAAATTTTCAATATGGATATAAATAATTTATATTATAAGGAACAACATTTTGGGGCTCAGGTGACTACCTAATCATTTATCGGTAATAACTCTTAAAGTGATGACTTAACAACAATGGTGATTGAATGAAAAATTTGTTTGATTTCTTAGTAAAAAAAAAAAAATTGACTAAACATGATTTGTTGCACACCTTTACATATATTGGTATCTCACAAGTGGTCATCTCAAAAGCTACAGAATATAGAAACTAACTATTCAGAACGACTTATGAGGGTGATCGGTGGAGAAATAAAAAATATTGGTTCTGTATAAAATAATTTCATTCGAGGGGGTGTGTGTGTTATGTGCATAAGATCTATACAAGCATGCTTCAGGTGCCTGTGATTGAACTGCGTTATAAGGTTCTCAACAAGGGCGATTTAGATGAAGAGGTGTTGAGCTTTTGACTTGATATTGAAATGGAGCCGAATCGCATTCCACCATTCCTACGTCACAACCAGTGTTCAACGTCTCCTCAACACAATGCAGCATATATCCAGTCACCGCTTGCTCTCTTCCTTTTTTTCTAATTCAGCTTTTAATTTGGTGTATAATCCATTTAATTCTGCACAGTAACTACGTGTACCTGACCTGGACACACAGCCAGTTTCGTTGTTTTCATTGTTACCAGAATTTATTTCTGCGCGCCATTTCAAAAACGTTAATTCAAGTTTTTTGATGAGAGAAGCTATTTCTTTTCTATTTTAAAAACATGATTAAATGATAAGAAATAAGATTTATAATTCTTGTTTCGATGCATGTATCAAACGAAAAATTGGACGGAAAACCTTTTCATCAATACGCGTATTTCCGTCCAATTTTTAGTTTGATACATGCATCAAAACAAGAGATATAAGCTTCATTTCTTAAATAAATAAGTTTTATTTACTGTATATGATATCAATAACATCTCTAATGCACTTAATTATTCAAATTTTGGTGTGGGTTTTCTTTTTTTTTTTTTTTTTTTTTTTTTTTATATTAATTCATTTAAATTAAAGATATCGTTTATGCAACTCATGCGTGCAACAATTCAAAAATGCATTTAAAAAAATCTTTTCTCTGTTAAATATTATTCATTTATATCTTATGATTTCAATAGCTTATCGTAAAAAAAAATAAGCCAATGAAATGAATGTCGCCCTGGGCCGGGTTTCACAAAACTATTAGCGTGCCTTAGCATTTCTTCAGGGCCGTAAGTAGGGTTCTAAATCAGGGGAGGCAGGGGATTGGGGGCCGCCGATTGACTTTACGACTGAAAATGACACTTTTTAAATCCCAATTTATCATGTTTGTGTTTCATTTGTACTATGTAAAGAATCGTAATATGGTGTCAAAGACAAAGGTGCTTGTCTTCATTTTAAACATATATCCTATAATATAACATTTATATAATTTTATTTTCTTTTTTGCCAAAAAATCAGACGAGGCAGTTGCCTCGTCTGCCTCATCGGCAGTTACGGCCCTGTTCTTAGTCCTTCGGATGTGTCGGCAAGAACTCTTATCCTTACATATCTCCTTTAGTTTGTGTTGTATAAATGGTTACATTTGCATGTACTGTATGTATATAATTTTAACATCTGTAATATAGGTTAACGCTATTTGGTACCGCTTGCAGGGCGGCGACCACGAGTTACCTGCCCCTATACAATGAGTTAATTGCCCCTGTATTTCATCTGTTAAGTTGTACTTAAAATAGGCTAACTCTTGCGCAAAAAAAGATAGAAAATATCAAATATTGGAAAGCGGGACGATAGACCAAACATATCTACGAAGAGACCGTTGGTGCCGGAAATATCTCTGTCTTTAGTAGTGTCCGCGAGGTATATTAATTTATAAAACATGAGATATTAGTACCATATTGCCCGGGAATCAAAAGATTTTTGCAAGATCGGTAAGTATATTCAATATAGGCTAAACAAGCACAAGGCCAGGGCACGTGGTAAGTCATTCCGCAGCGCAGGAATGACCAAAACTAACCTACTACGGTACCATTTACAGAAATTACCAAAAAAATGACAAAAATTACCGAGAGAGGAGCTAAAATGACCTCAGTAATACATGACATCTACTATCATATTCACATTAAAAATTTTGGTCCCTCCATTGACGACTTCAATAATTTTTAATTTCGGTCATATCTTTGGTATTTTCTGTGAATGTTTGTAATTTCGGACATTATATGTAACAATCCTACTATTCATTCCACAATGAAGGCCAGTGGGCCTAGATTTTTAATTTGATACACGTATAAACTTAACACTGCGCAAGTTACGTCACGGAATGCAGTATAGGGGAGGAGAAAATATTTGGCTGGACGAGGAGTCGAACCTAGGATCCCTGCATTACTAGTCAGGTGCTCTAACCACTGAGCTATCCAGGTCGATATCCACGGTCCGTGTAGCCCTAACTACTAAATTCCTCCCTTTAATTTGTTTTTGCCGTCGAAGACACACAACCCAGATTCATTTCACCCCTGGCAGGACAAGAGTGGTCACGGCACCAACTGGTAAAATCTTGCACAGAGGTCCCTAGGTTCAATTCCCGATCCAGCCACAAATTTTCTCCGTGTATGTCTATCTGAGACTGAGTTGGAAAATTACGGTATCTTCATAGTGACAAACTAATGAAAATATTGATCAAATTCGACTGGTCAAGGACTGTTAATATAAATAAATTTGAAACATTGGTCATTGTAATGATTGGGTTCATGTTATACTAAGCTTGTGTTTCAAGACAAGGCTGTCTTTGTTGGTGATGATACTGATGTATATATTTAGAAACAAGTAATGCTTTGATTTTGATTACAGGTGTGGTCTTTAAAAAAATTAATGCATGGCAAGGTTGATAGTGAGACTAATAAATTCTTTCAGCAGAATTCAGCTAGACAAAAAAACAACAACAAAAAAACAATCACTACAGCCTTCCAAGAAGATGGACTGCCTCACAATAGTTTCCTTGAGGACTGTCTTGAAATATCCAGAGTTTAAGGTATGCATTTTGTACACCATGAAAATCAGCTTATAGTTTAGCTGTTATCTAAATTAGAGGGAATTTTCAATAGGGACTGGGTCTTTTCATTTACTGGACCCTTATGTAACAATGACACTGTTCTTCCACCCCTATTAGATCCACTATAACTTTAAGGAAAATAATTGGATCATCCTGTCCCACCAATATGCACATCTACAAATGAGAATGAAGCATTGCACAAAGTTTCAAGACTATCCGATAAGCCATATAGGAGAAGTGTTCACAAGATTTTGTGACAGACAGAAAGACGGATGAAGTACAAAAACTATGTCTCCCCCTGGAAGAGGGGAGACATAATTAGAATTTTTTTTAGACAGAAAGGAATGAGATCTCTGACACAGATTTTGCTATGAATATATATCATGTTTTGCTGAGTGAAAACATTTTTTTATTCTCTTTTATTTATACGTATCTAAGCACATGGTAATTAATACTTTTCATACTTTCCCAATTTGAACATTTTATGTGTCAATTTTCCCAATTCTACGGACTCTGGACCCAGTTTGAAAATGGTAGGAAAACCCCTGCGAAGACTCAAATATGAAATCATTTTCAATTAGAGGTTAAAACATTTAGTGATGAATTACTGGAATTTATAAGGACTACTGAGACAAGTTAAAATGGTGTCATATTTGTCTTCAGATTCAAGAAACGGACTCTATCTGGAAAAGGAAAACAATATCAAAGCTCCTCTGTGAGAAGTTGGCCAAGGAAAGCATTCAGAAGAAAGTGGAGATTCATTGTTTTCACCAGATCCAGTAGATCACAGAAAGCATCTAGTAGGGGAGGTAAATGAAGCATCTTTTACTCCCTATATACAGGGCTTGAAGCTAACTTTTTATGTCACCAGTCCAGCCGGACTGATGGGGTATAATTTCAACCAGTCCGCTGAAAAATTTACTAGTCCAACAGAGTTTTCCAGAAATATTTAAACACATTTCATTAATGTTATTAAAATGAAATTTAGCTCAATATGTCTTAAACAATATTGTAACACTAAAATGTGGGATTTATATTTACAACTCGGATTTGTCCGATAGGTCTACAGATCGAAGCATGCCAAATGTGTAAAGAACAAGGTACGATTGTATACATAAAAAGGCCCAAAAATTTTCTCTCAATAAAATGTGTCTGGAATTAACCTTAATAAGCGTTTTAAGAAAGTAAAATATATGCCAGGTATACTATGTCAACAAAACCAGAATGATATTTCTAATTGGACAGCATTATGACATTTCTTGCCTTTTTATGCCCCCGAGATCGAAGATCGGGGGGCATATTGTTTTTGTCCTGTCTGTCATTCTGTAATTCTGTCATTCTGTCATAAACTTTAACCTTGCTAATAACTTTTGAACAGTAAATGATAGAGCTTTGATATTTCACATGAGTATTCCTTGTGACAAGACCTTTCCGTGGGTACCAACATTTTTGACCCCGTGACCTTGACCTTGGAGTTTGACCTACTTTTTGAAAACTTTAACCTTGCTAATAACGTTTGAACAATAAGTGATAGAGCTTTGATATTTCACATGAGTGTTCCTTGTGACAAGACCTTTCCGTTGGTATTAAACCTTTTGACCTTGAAATTTAACTTACTTTTAATTTTTTTTACATTGGTCATAACTTCTAAATGGTAAATATTAGAGCTTTCGTATTATACATGATGATTTCTTTTGACAAGATCTTTCTACTGGTACCAAGATATTTGCCCTTGTGACCTTGACCATCTTTGGAATTGGCCATTATCTGGGGCATTTGTGTTTCACAAACACATCTTGTTTTCAAATAAGCCTGAAAACTGTCAAATGTCATACAGATTATTGCTCAGGAAAAGATGTGCGCATTTGTCGAGCAAAATAAAAATGATATATATTGTGTATTAATTTAAGATGAAAAACATACTTAAATATGAATTTGCTCGACGCATGCGCTGTATGTTTTCTGATAAGAAAACCACCTGAATTTGTGGATATTTTCATTGAAAATGGCATTTTTGCAATTTTATGCCAACTTCTAGCTCACGTTATATGACACAAATCATTTTGCTGATCAAACTGAGCAGATTTTGGGTTTGCTAATCCATTCCTTATTTGAATGCCAGGGTTTGAGCTCCAAGTGAAATCATCGATATTTTGGGCCAAATGACTTAGAAACTGTACCTACTTCTTTCATAAGTATATTTTCCAAAATGATGCTTTAGAAAATTAACTCATCTGGCTGACTAAAACAAATGTCAGTCAGTCAGTCAGACTTTTAACCAGTCACGGAGTGACGGGCATACATTAATTTCGAGCCCTGTATATATTGCCAGACAAGTAGTCCAATCAGATTATAAACTTTAACTGAAAAATTTACAAGCCCATTCATAAATTAGAGACCGGTGGCAGTGCAGTGTTTCTCACCAATGCTACAATCCCTAAAATTATGCTATGTCAGTAATTCCCAAATGTCACAGGCATCAAACTTTCAATATACATAAATGAAAATTGTAAAACTTAAATTCTGTTGGCAAAGTTCAGCAAGAGAGGCATACATTTTGTTTCAAATCCCCTTATATAATTACATGTATTCATTTAGAATGTTTTCTTAGTTTCCAGGATTAAGCCAGCCAGTAGATGAGACTATTATATCAAAAATACATTTGTACACGAGGGCACACAAAGCGTTGATGAAACAAAAAGACATTTCCGTCTGTTTGTAAAGGATACTATTTCACCAGGGAACACCATCTCAGAATTTAACAGATGCTTTTACCCCGCCAATAAGGATGTAAGAAATCACATTTACAGGGCACCGAGATTTTGCCAGTAAGTTCTAAAAAAAATTTTCTCAGGCTCAAATGTGCTTTTCTGATCAAAATTTGTTAGTTGTCTGTCGTCGGCATAAACTTTTCACATTTTCATCTTCTTCTCCAGAACCACTGAGCCAATTTCAACCAAAACTTGGCACAAAGGGGAGATAATCACAAAATTAGGGTGGGGTCATTTAAAAATCTCAAGAACCACTGGGCCAGAGGACCTGAAATTATCATTAAAGATTCCTGACCTAGTGCAGATTCAAGTTTGTAGCTCACCTGAGCTGAAAGCTCAAGTGAGCTTTTCTGATCATTTTTGTCCGTCGTCTGTCTGTCTGTCCGTCTGTCTGTTAAACTTTTCACATTTTCGACTTCTTCTCCAGAACCACTGGGCCAATTTCAACCAAACATGGCCAAAAGCATCCTTGGGTGAAGGGCTTTCAAGTTTGTTCAAATGAAGGGCCATGTCGCTTTCAAAGGGGAGATAATCATAAAAATGAAAAAATAGGGTGGGGTCATTTAAAAATCTTCTTCTTAAGAACCACTGGGCCAGAAGAGCTGAAATTTACCTGAAAGCTTCCTGACGTAGTGCAGATTCAAGTTTGTTTAAATCATGGCCCCTGGGGGGTAGGATGGGGCCACAAGTGGTGGGGGGGGGTCAAAGTTTTACATACAAATATAGGAGAAAGCTTTAAAAATCTTCTTCTCAAGAACCATTGGGCCAAAGAAATTGACATTTACATGAAAGCTTTCTGACATAGTGTAGATTCAAGTATGCAAAGGGTAGTTTGGGCCATAATAGGGACTAAGGTTTTACATGGAAATATATATGGAAAGTATTCAGATATGGGCCAAAGTGACTCAGGTGAGCGATGTGGCCCATGGGCCTCTTGTTACAAATCATGACCCCTGGGGGTAGGATGGGGTCACAATAGAGACCAAAGTTTTACGTGCGAATATATAGGGAAAATCTTTAGAAATGGACCAGGGTGACTCAGGTGAGCGATGTGGCCCATGGGCCTCTCTGTTAACCTATATCTTTTATTTGTGTGAAGATATTCAAACATTAAGAACAGACATATATATATATATATATATATAAATCCTTTTTTCTTTCATTTTTTCATCCAGGGTAGTTTAGAACTGTGTGCATTGGTTTTGGAAGAATTTGGGCTGTTTAGGCTAAAATCCATTATGTAAGTTCATCTTTGTGGTGCACAAATTCCATATGGTCATTTCAAATAGTTAACATTGCTTCTATTTTCAATCTGAAATTCTACATGTATTTTGTTTGAGAGATGAAAACAATCCTCGAAACATTATCGCCGTTATCTTTAATTTTCCATCATACTTGTGTCAAAGAGTTGAGATTTCTTTACCAGTAATTTTATATTGACTTCGCATTGTGTGATATATAAAGTTTTTATGATTTTATTTTCTGTCTAATATATTCAATATTTAAAGGAAAAAGATAATGGTAGGAGATGGTAGGATAAATTCTAATTATTCAGAGAAACTTGATAAATACTGTGTTTGAGCTTATATACTCGATAACACAATAGAAGAATGCAATTTACTAGTTAAACTTTGATAGGATACTAAATTTAGGATGAGCCAATAAGATTATGTCTTGTTTTTCATGTTACAGGATTGGACAGAATATGAACACACACATCCGATACTTCAAAGATATTATGTTTGTGGAGGCAGAGATTTTGATTGCATCCACTGTTTAGAATACATCCTTAAGGGAAGCAGACTGCCGCCTTTACGCAATGATATAATGATTAATCATAACTATATCTGTTTTGTACCAAATAGAAAGAGCATTGATTCAGGTCATTTTCAAATCCATTGGCATACATTGTACTATACATGCAACCTTTTCAAACTTTACATTTAAGATTTTATAAAGGAAATATCTTAATGTTTCACATGTTTACCTTTCACTGTGCTATGTAATTCATTATACCTGCCATTATGCCAGTCTTCCTGAACATAATTTGTTTTCTGCAATTTCATTGGCCAAGAGGCTTAATCCTGGGTTATCAGATTGAGCATTTATATTTAGTATCCCATTGATTTTGTCAGCCCTATATAAGGAGCTGACTCAGATTTACTCACTCTGCTAGGTTAAAGAACTCTAAGGTTTGTACTTTTCACATGAATTTCGTGTTCACCTCTTATCTTTTACATAGAGTAGGAAATGAACATAACATTGAGTTAGGGAACAATTTAGATCTAACATTATAATATGTAAATACCTTAGCAGAGTCAATTTACTTGGTTCAGGGTAGTATCAGATATTACTTTTTCAGAGTTTAAGTGTTTAGGCTATCTCAATGTTTCTATAGTTAGCCTTTTCCTATGTTACTTTTAGATGTATGGAAGCCTTTTAGTGTTATAACACTATATTTATGCCCCCATTCAAAGAAGAGGGGCATATTGGTTTGCACCTGTTGGTCGGTCGGTAGACCACATGTTGTCCGCTTAATATCTTAAGAACCATTCACTTGATTGTAATATATTTCATATGTGGGTTGGTTATGAAAAGAAGAGGACCCCAATTGTTTTTCTGGTCGAAATGTCAAGGGTCAATCTACTCTGGACATAGGAAGACACTGCCTGCTCAATATCTTGAGAACCCTTTGCTTGACAGACATCAAACTTGGTACACTGGTACATCTCAAGGAGTAGATTTGAGGTCACATGGTCAAAAGTCAAGGGGTAAACTGGACATAGTAATATATTGTCTCTTATGTTTTAAGAATTATTTGCTTGATTGACACCAAACCTGGTACAGCATAAGGAGGAGATGACCCCTATTGATTTTTAGGTCACTTGGTCAATCCACTCCTGACACAGGAAGATATTGTTTGCTCAATATTTCGAATTGATGATACTACTATCAATCAAATTATGCATGTGTATAACCCTTTTCAATTTTGCACCATGGGGGCTTATATGTTTTACAAACACCTCATGTTTTATAGTTTGTGAAAGCTTGTTAGGGTCATAACTTTAGATTTTCTTATTATGGTACTTGCCCGTCAGAGACTGGACATATTATGGTATGGTGTTGTCTGTCCGGACCTTGTAAGATGGGATACAGACTGAACCGTAAGCTCCAGAATCTTACAACTTGGTACATTTGATCACCATAAAAGGAAGATGCTTATTGTTTTTTAAGGTCAAGGTTGTAGGTTCACTTAATAGGAAAACCTTGTTTGAGAAAATTACAGATTCTTGAACTGAGTATTTTGAGGAAACATTACATAGAAAGTACATGATTTGTCAAATTTCTCCCAATATTCAACTGAGAACCTTATTCTGCAGAGTATTTGTATGGGTATGGAAAATGTGTATGTGGCTATGATTTTGATTTTTGTTTAATTTTTTTGTTGTTGTTGAAAATTACAGGTTTAACCGAGTCAGTTTTTGAGGAAATATACATGTATTAAATAAATGACGGTTTGACCTTTTAACTCCTCTCACAGTTTTGAAACTTGGGTCTTTGTAAATAACTTCTTTGGTGTTTTAGAATATTTACAGATTGTTGATCATGGTAAATTTTGGGGAAATATTTTCCGCAGAGCTCTAGTTGTCTATCTACCGGCCTCCTGTCACTTTTAAGTTTAGGAGCTTTTATTCATGGAAAGAAAGTATATGACAGCCTGATGATGGCTGATACTATTTAAAGCCTTTTTATACGCCCGTCTTAAGACGGGACGTATTATGGTATGGCGTTCATGTCCGTCCGTCTGTTAGCTTTTTCGTGTCCGACCCGTAACTTAAATACTACAAGGCCTAGAATCATCAAACTTTGTCTGTAGATACATCTTGGGTAGAAGGTGTGTCGCACATTAAAACCAGGTTACTATGACTTTTCATTAAGAAGATATCCGTCTGTCCATCCGTCTGTTAGCTTTTTCGTGTCCGACCCGTAACTTAAAAACAAGGCCTAGAATCATCAAACTTTGTCTGTAGATACATCTTGGGTAGAAGGTGTGTCGCACATTAAAACCAGGTCACTGTGACTTTTCATTAAGAAGATATGGCCATATATGGCAAAAACTTGTCTGGCTCATAACTTGAAAACTATTAGACCTAGAATCACCAAAATTGGTCAACTAATGCATCTTAGGTAGAAGGTGTGTCGCATCCTACTTTAAGGTCACTTTGACATTTAATTAAGGTAATATAAAAAAAATGTTTTAATGGGTACAATCTATACTGTTAACAGTATGTGACGGGCGTATCATGTGCCGTGGCGGTGCACTTTATTCTAGAAATGGCATCAGAAAAACACCCTATGTAACCTTTTCTGCTTATACTCATTTATTTTTATTGGAAAACTTATTACTTGTTATCAGCTACTCTAAAACAATATTGACTTGTGCTATAATAAATTTGTAAACTTTACAAGTCTTTTCATTTCAAACAAGGTGTTGAACAAGTTGTTGAACATCATCTGGGATTCACAAACAAACAGGTACAACATGGAAACAGTGTGTTCCATGATTTCTGTAGTGTAACAAGTCCAGCTGATCCCAAGTACACTGTACTATTGACAATGATTGTTTTTGATAAGCACAATAGAAGTTCTACTTTGGGAGAAGCTATAATTATTTTAGTCCTAGCATACACTGCTTCCTGTTAGAGTTAGGGTGCTGTATAACTTGGTACCTCTTTGAGATAAAATGCTTTATCATCAAATCATAAAGCATCTTCCCTCTAACAGATACCAGATTATAAAGCACCCTCCCTCTAACAGGTACCAACTTATAAGGCACTCTCCCTCTAACAGGTACCAACTTATAAGGCACTCTCCCTCTAACAGGTACCAGATTATAAAGCACTCTCCCTCTAACAGGTACCAGATTATAAAACACTCTCCCTCTAACAGGTACCAACTTATAAGGCAACCTCCCTCTAACAGGTACCAGATTATAAAGCACTCTCCTTCTAACAGGTACCAACTTATAAAGCACCCTCCCTCTAACAGGTACCAGATTCTATAAAGTACCCTCCCTCTAACAGGTACCAACTTACAAAGCACACTTCCTCCAACATGTACCAGATTATAAAATATCCTCCATTTATAATCTGGTACCTGTTAGAGGGAGGTTGCTTTATTAGTTGGTACCTGTGAGAAGGAGTTTGCCTTATAAGTTAGTACTTGTTAGAGGGAGAGTGCTTTATTATTTGGTACCTGTTAGAGGGAGAGTGCTTTATTAGTTGGTACCTGTTAGAGGGAGGTTGCCTTATAAGTTGGTACCTGTTAGAAGGAGAGTGCTTTATAATCTGGTACCTGTTAGAGGGAGGTTGCCTTATAAGTTGGTACCTGTTAGAGGGAGAGTGCTTTATAAGTTGGTACCTGTTAGAGGGAGGTTGCCTTATAAGTTGGTACCTGTTAGAGGGAGGTTGCCTTATAAGTTGGTACCTGTTAGAGGGAGAGTGCTTTATAATCTGGTACCTGTTAGAGGGAGAGTGTTTTATAATCTGGTACCTGTTAGAGGGAGAGTGCTTTATAATCTGGTACCTGTTAGAGGGAGGTTGCCTTATAAGTTGGTACCTGTTAGAGGGAGAGTGCTTTATAAGTTGGTACCTGTTAGAGGGAGGTTGCCTTATAAGTTGGTACCTGTTAGAGGGAGAGTGCTTTATAATCTGGTACCTGTTAGAGGGAGAGTGCTTTATAATCTGGTACCTGTTAGAGGGAGAGTGTTTTATAATCTGGTACCTGTTAGAGGGAGAGTGTTTTATAATCTGGTACCTGTTAGAGGGAGAGTGCTTTATAATCTGGTACCTGTTAGAGGGAGGTTGCCTTATAAGTTGGTACCTGTTAGAGGGAGAGTGCTTTATAAGTTGGTACCTGTTAGAGGGAGGTTGCCTTATAAGTTGGTACCTGTTAGAGGGAGGTTGCCTTATAAGTTGGTACCTGTTAGAGGGAGAGTGCTTTATAATCTGGTACCTGTTAGAGGGAGAGTGTTTTATAATCTGGTACCTGTTAGAGGGAGGTTGCCTTATAAGTTGGTACCTGTTATAGGGAGAGTGCTTTATAATCTGGTACCTGTTAGAGGGAGAGTGCTTTATAATCTGGTACCTGTTAGAGGGAGAGTGCTTTATAAGTTGGTACCTGTTAGAGGGAGGTTGCCTTATAAGTTGGTACCTGTTAGAGGGAGGTTGCCTTATAAGTTAGTACCTGTTAGAGGGAGAGTGCTTTATAATCCGGTACCTGTTAGAGGGATAGTGCTTTATAAGTTGGTACCTGTTACAGGGAGGTTGCCTTATAAGTTGGTACCTGTTAGAGGGAGAGTGCTTTATTAGTTGGTACCTGTTAGAGGGAGAGTGCTTTATAATCTGGTACCTGTTTGAGGGAGAGTGCTTTATAATCTGGTATCTGTTAGAGGGAGAGTGCTTTATAATCTGGTACCTGTTTGAGGGAGAGTGCTTTATAATCTGGTACCTGTTAGAGGGGGGGGGGGGGGGGGGTGCTTTAATAGTTGGTACCTGTTAGAGGGAGGTTGCCTTATAAGTTAGTACCTGTTAGAGGGAGAGTGCTTTATAATCTGGTACCTGTTAGAGGGAGAGTGCTTTATAATCCGGTACCTGTTAGAGGGATAGTGCTTTATAAGTTGGTACCTGTTACAGGGAGGTTGCCTTATAAGTTGGTACCTGTTAGAAGGAGAGTGTTTATTAGTTGGTACCTGTTAGAGGGAGAGTGCTTTATTAGTTGGTACCTGTTAGAGGGAGAGTGTCTTATAAGTTGGTACCTGTTAGAGGGAGAGTGCTTTATTAGTTGGTACCTGTTAGAGGGAGAGTGTCTTATAAGTTGGTACCTGTTAGAGGGAGAGTGCTTTATAATCTGGTACCTGTTAGAGGGAGAGTGCTTTATAATCTGGTACCTGTTAGAGGGAGAGTGTTTATTAGTTGGTACCTGTTAGAGGGAGAGTGTTTTATAATCTGGTACCTGTTAGAGGGAGAGTGCTTTATAATCTGGTACCTGTTAGAGGGAGAGTGTTTATTAGTTGGTACCTGTTAGAGGGAGAGTGCTTTATTAGTTGGTACCTGTTAGAAGGAGAGTGTTTTATAATCTGGTACCTGTTAGAGGGAGAGTGCTTTATAATCTGGTACCTGTTAGAGGGAGAGTGTTTATTAGTTGGTACCTGTTAGAGGGAGAGTGCTTTATAATCTGGTACCAGTTAGAGAGAGTGCTTTATAATCTGGTACCTGTTAGAGGGAAGGTACTTTAAGTTGGTACCCATAGTATGTTACAACATAGACCATAGCATATCTTGCGCATCTGACAAGTTAAACGTTATAAACTACTATCATCAGTTAACTGAAAATTAGAAAGTTCAATACATTGATAAAATTGAAGTTCTGTACAGTTTTAGTTTCAATTAAAATAACTAGTACGAATAAATAACACTACTGCTATTATAGACAATGAAGTACAGAAGACATCAGGAATTAATTGAAAAGTGGAGTATATAATATGTATCGGTACTGCATGTCTGAAAGTGCACAAGATTTAAAAACAAAATCGATTGCTTTTAGATAGTCAATATCATAGGCGTAGCTTGGGTTATAATATTACCGAGGCAGGGGGTCTGGGGTTTGCGCCCCCCAGAAGCTATCGACATTTTAACAACGTAAAAGTTTTTTGTTTTTTTTTTACCGAGGCAGCTGCCACGGTTGCCTCAATGGAAGCTACGCCACTGAATATTGACATTTATGGTCATAAACTGGTGATTATACAATGTTTGTGACTTCCATCTCTTACTTCTGGGAAAGTTGGAAAAACGTCATTATATTTTGCTGCTATTTTCTTGTGTATAAAGATCTACGTGACGCAGATTCTTGTGCATAGAAAATCGTCTTACTTAATGAGGACTTGTTCTTAAACCTCGGGTTGTCTTTTACAAAAAATATCATTTTACATGTATTCACATTTCATTTACGAAATGACACTACGCCGTTCTTAATGACAGTTATGATGTTCTAATAAATATTTCACAATTTCCTAGAAATTTTAAATAATCACCATTGCATTTCTGAAATCAAGGTCGCCGCCCTGAATTTTTATCGCCCATATGATATGTACAGGCTAGACAATCAAGACAACTGCATTTGTCCAAATTCCGTGGTCTTTGTTTGAAGAACAGGGATATCAGTTTTCAAACAACAAATATGTAAAAGTCTTGATATCCTCTATGGAAAATAACATTTCAAGTTGATTTAAAGTGTACACATTGTTAATTGTAATTAAGCGTATTTCATATCAATGTGCTGTCACAACATTCCGTGAAATTATGAATACTACGACGTTCTAATGGTGTATCAAGATTTTAAAATATTCTGCCCGAAATTTGTACATCAATGATTTAGAAATATCAGTCTAATATTTTGGGGAGGGTGTGATGCTAATACATCCATTATAACACACGGTACCTAATATGCATTAAAAAAAATTATATGTTTATGCATAGAATTACCATTTTTCTCAATTCACTGCAACAGTGTATCATTCTTGTTAACAATGTAGATTATTAATATTTGTCAGGGTTTTTTAATACTTGCTTATGTAATTTAGACGCGGGTTGTGTCGAAAATCTGAGTTTTAAATAATCAACAGTGTTGTGCTTCTCATTTTTAGAGCCGATCGATTGATTTAAATATGATTGAAAGTATTCATGTTTCCTACGTAATTGATAATAAATATACATGTGTTTGCCAACCACAATGGAGCTCCAACAGGACCTATTTTACCTAATATTGGTCTATCAAGAAATAAGTATAAAAGAATTGACACACGACGATTATTCGTACGAATCATTGTGAATTATAAATTGGCACGAGGGATAACTCGTACCTACATAAGATGAGATAACTCGTGGTCGTCACCCTGTAAGCGGTACCAGATAGCCTCGACCTGTAATATACGTTATACTTTTCTTATATTATTATAATCTCTATGTCTAGTCGGTAAATAGCTCTTTAGAGCTAATGTTGTATTGTTATACCATGTCCGACTATAGATAAAGATCATTGGATTGGATTGGATTGAATAATTTTACCTAGACGAAGATACGACTTATTATCTACCCTATCCACAATATACTATTTTCAAGAACTTTACCCAGTTTCTCAGGATCAACAATTGAGTAAGTTTACAATCACTACCTACTACACTTCTAGGCCTTTTAATATTAGTGTCATTTTAACAGAGGGGGTTGCGTCGATTATCTTGCCTTGAAGAATAAAAATAGAAAGTACCACAATGCATCGCGCTTAATCATACCCCTTTTCAGTGATGGCGGAAAAAGACACAGATAGTCATCCTATTGCGTTCAGTTGTCCAGTTTGTTTGGAGAAAGTGGTTAGACCCAAATGTTTACCATGTTTACATACTTTCTGTGAAGCATGTTTACAGATATTTATATCGAGATCCGCGACAGGGAAAGACAAGCAGACATTTGAATTCCAATGTCCCGTGTGTCGCCACGTCACTGGTTGTCCTGAGCCAGGAATTCCAGTAGAAGAATGGGCTAAACACTTCCCGGTCAACGTTTTAATCAACGCAATGACAAGTTCCATGGATCAAAACGATGAGCATAAATACTGTGCCATTTGTTTACGTGACGACAAGCAGAACAAGGCGGAGTCTTGGTGTCACGAATGCTCCGAGGCAATTTGCACATCCTGTAAACGCCTACATCAAATTGTTAGCAGCCTGCAAAAACACAAATTTTCACCATTGAATTTAGAGAACAAAGACAGGAAACTGAAGTTTCCAGAACTTGATGAACCGTGTCATTTACATCAAGGTAAATATGTTGAAGTATTTTGCTTGGATCATGAGAAGCTTTGCTGTAGTGTATGCTTTGCTACCCAGCATAGACACTGTCAGCATGTGGAAGCATTAGATGAAGTTGCCAAAAATATGCGAAAGTCAGTTGTTGAGTGGAACATTGCTGTTCTTTCTAGAATATCAAAAACAACAAGAGAAGTAATTGCCCACAAAGAAAAAGCAATAATGCAAGCAAATACCCAAAAGAAGGAAATCTTGGAAAATGTTTCAGCAGAAATTAAGAACATTAAATCCAGACTTGACGAAGCTGAGCAACAATTTGAAAAGACGTATCTTAAAACACATGAAGATAACGAGGAACAATTGAAGCAATGCGTCTTTGATATGAAGCAATATCTTCTGACTGTGAGGAACGGAGAAACCCTTCTTTCTGCTATTCAACAGGAGGCTCCATCAAGCAAATGTTTCATTCTACGGTGAAAACAATCAACGATGTAGAGGAACAGTTCAAGCTATATAAATCTGGAAACCCTCAAGACGAAGAGAATGATTATGAACACAATCACACAACAATGCTGAAGCAAATTTGCGAACACAATAAGATAGATGATGTCAGATTACTACCGAAACCATCAGGAGCTATATGGAATTTGTCAAAACACTTGTCATCATTTCGGATCTTTGAGAAAGCGGACGAAGAACAGGCATTGGCGATATTTGAGAATTTGGCAACTCCTGAGTCACTGAATGCAGAGAAAACATATGCGTTCCAGCTATCTACCCCAGCACAGCTTGGTATTTTTATTGACAACGAAACCTTGGCAATGGTTTCTTCTTCAAATAGTCTGTCATTTTATAATATGGAAGGATTGTCAATAACTTGCAATCCTCAATTGCAAGTGAAAAGCAAAACTCTTCTTTGTATAGGACAAACCAAAGATATTCTATACATGGGATGCATGACCACAATCCAGAGGCTGGTGCTAAAAAAGAAAAACAACAGTATTTCTGTTACTTGCGAGGAAAAGGTGGACGTAAAACAAGAAATTGACGCTTTTAGCGTAGATGAAGAACAGAACAGAATAATCATTGCATCAACGACAGGTATTACCATCTTTACATTATCTCCTGCTGTGTCAATTGCTCACACTATCGCCTTTCAAAGTCCAGAAACACCTCTCATTATTGCAGTGTCAAAATCGCACGACCGGTTTGCTGTTGTAATTGGAAATGAGATAGTTTGTTATTCAGTTACTGGAGAAGAATTTCGGTATCAACACACTGACTTGCAGAATCCACAGTGCTTGGCAATTGATACCAGAAACAACATATACGCGGTGTATTCAAGACCTCAGAAGTGCGGGAACTGTTATATTGTTCAAGAAGATTATGGTTATTCTGAGTTCCAGGATTATGCCTATCATGAAACTGATTTTGGTTATGGCGATGAGGAGAATTTTGTCAATAGATACTGTCAAAATTGTGGAATTTCATCTCGGGAACATGTAGACACTAGGGAAATGTTCCAGATTTCACATGACAAAGGTGATGGTCGAAGTTTTCTTTCAAATTGTCCAGAGACCCGTTTTATGTCTTTCAATCGGAATTCTGAAAAACTTCTTATTTCTGATGGGCAAACATGTACTCTTTATAAGCTTAGTGTTTCAGGTTTTAAACAATGACAGTAAGTGCATATGGAACTATTTATCATGATTGTTTATTCAAGTACATTTCAAATTTGTATTTCATGAGGCTTTCTTTATTCTTTAAGTTAGTAAACTCATTATCAGCAAAAAACCTTTTGGTTTTATTTTGTTTATATGACCACGTAGTTCGTTACATTACCTAATCCGGCGCTGCGCGTAAACATAGGTAGAAATCACAGGCACCAGAAGTGTGGATAGCGTGCATAGATCTTGCGTATATTTGTCACATATTTACAGTGATTTTCTTTTGTTGTTCAGGTATTGTATCTGGTTATCATCAATAGGGTTTTGTTATCGCATATGTGATAAAACGAGCTCCTCCCACCTTGTTATCGCATGGGCGTGCTAACATCAGAATTACACAATAGAAGCGAGACAGGGATAATTCAGTATTTATCACAATAAATACGTTACCTTTATAAATTTAGATATTCACCTGCTTGCAGTCTTGTATCGGAAAAAACCATGTAAACAAAAAAGCACCCTTTGTGACCCGTCACCTCTGACATGCTCAGAACCCAACATCCGGTATCATCTTTTCTTTTCCGCCGTTGTGGAGTTTTTCTCGAGGAGGAAAAGAATTTTTTTCTACTTGCTATTTTTGGCTAAGTATTGCATGGTAGTTTTTTATATTACTTTATTACATTGTTAAGCAATATGGCGAATGAAGGTGAAAATGTTAAATTACCTTTTATTGCTGTAGAGGGTGAGTACTGGGACTCTGTTGACTCTAGAAGTTTTGGTCCCATGGAATCTGACCCTTTTCTTTCTTATGGGAATGTCATGGATTCCCCAGGAATTCCTCCTACCTCGGTTACTTCAGTAGGTCAAATTAGAGTTACCTCTACCATTACTCGACCTCCTGGTAGTCCGGTGGCTAGTTCTCGCCCGGAGAGTTTTCCTTCGGGTAATCGTAGGGATACGTTTTATCGGTCTAGGTGGCCAGCTAGATTTCCTCATCCCATGTATCCTGTGCCACCTTATCCCTTCTCGACTCAACCTGTGTGGACAGGGCAAGGTTTTGTTAGTAAACCAAACTTAATTGAGTCCTCCAATAAGGACGAAATTAAGTGTTTGGTTTCCTCTATTCAGAAACTTGAGGCTTCTCTTTCTTCAAAATTCAAGACAGTGGAACGTAGGCTCGATTTGATTGGAAACAAATCAACTACGTCCCCCACTGTTCCTGGGTCTGCTCTTGTCACCCCTCGGCCCGCTTTTGATAATAAAGCGGACGAGGAGGATGACTCATTATCTTTGGCTCCCAGTAATCAGGAGGCATCTTTTCTCAGTGATAGTTGCCTTTCTCCTGTTCCTTCAGTTGATGAAGTTGGGCTTTCTCAGGATCAACTTCCTGTAGATAATCTCACTCTTAAAGCTAAAGTGTACGCAATTCGTAGAGAATTGTCAGGTCCCGATTCTTTAGTTTCTCCTCCCAGGAGTTCTCACAAACCTTCTGATTTTCAGTCCTGCTCTGGTCTTGTGAGAGATTCTTCTAAGTCTTATGCTTCTTTTCCCGAGTCTAGTCATTTTAAATCTGCATTGGCTTCCATTAATTCTCATCTTGTCGACGATCAGATGTCCTCCAATAAGGCCTCTAATTTAGTTAGACAAAATCTGGCTTTTAGTACATCTTCTTTCCCTGGTAAGGTTAGAATGAAGTATTTTGATATTCATGATGTTTCCTTGGGAAAATCTCAACCTGTTTTTGATAAGACTTTTTCCAATCTTCTTGGTGCTAAGTCTTCTGAAGGGGTCAAGTTATCTCAGACTTCTTATTCTAGGTCGGAGAACAATCTTCGGGGTGTTGCCGCAGCTTTACAGTATGCGGAGCACTTTCTTGCTGCTGCAGGTGCCTCTCTTAAAGATAAGGGCGAAGAATTTGATGATGTTCGTTCTTTTCTTCTCCAAGTAGATAGATGTCTTTGCACTTCTCAGCTCTTGAATCTTGGCACTATTGCCAATTTTTCTTTAGCTAGGAGACAAGAGATTCTTCAAAAATCTAACGTATCTGAGTTTCTTAAAGACAACCTACTTTTTTCTCCTCTTCATAAAGAGCAGTTATTTGGCATCTCTTTACGCAAATTACAAGAGGAATTACACAAAGAACCTCCTACTGTTAAAGTAGATGTACAACTCAACAATGGTAGTTCTAGGCGTGTTTCTTGTTCTTCTAATTTAGACGCTTCTAGAAGTAAGTCGCAATGTTCTACTAAGTCTGGCTCTTCTCTGAAAGGTTCAAGTAATCTTAAGAGAAGTAATGAGCATCGTTCTTTCCCATCGGCTTCTGAATCTAATAATAAAAAACCCAAAGTAGCCAAGGGTAAGAAATCTCAGTTTTGATGCCCCCCCCCCCCTCCTGTAGCACAAACCACTCTTTCCGAGGAAGTAGGTGTTCCCTTTCCTCATCTTCCTGTGGGAGGACGTCTCTCTCTTTTTCTTCCTCATTGGTCCCGTCTCAAATGGGTTCTTTCTGTGCTACGGAGGGGATTAGAGCTTCAATTTCGAGAACAGCCTCCTCTCTCTGCGGTTCCTCTGGAATTTTCTATGACCAGAGACCCGCGGAAAAATCTGTTGTTGCAAGAGGAAGTGTCTTTACTTCTCCAAAAGAATGTATTGGAAGAAGTAAGTCCACCTCTAGGTTGGGGGTTCTACTCTCGTCTCTTTCTTGTACCCAAAAAGAATGGACAAATGAGACCTGTGTTGGACCTCTCTTTTCTGAATCAGTATCTGGTGATTCCACATTTCAAAATGGAGACCAACAGGTCGATCAGAACCTCTCTCCATACAGGGATGTGGACGTCTTCTTTAGATCTGACGGATGCTTATTTTATCCGTCCCATTCAGTGGTATCTTCTGGAATTTTGGGTACCAGCCCCACAACAGTGGGAAGCTGTTATTCCCATTCTTCCCAGATTGTATCCTCATCTTCTGTGGTGGTCAGTGGGAGAGAATGTTATGATAGGGTGCTCGCTAGACCCCCCAGTTCCTTCTATGACCCTGTTTACAGATGCTTCTCTGACAGGCTGGGGAGCTACCCTGGAAGGCAGAGAGGCATCAGGTATATGGTCCGGTCTCCAGTTGACAGAACACATCAATTTACTGGAGATGCGGGCTGTTCTTCTGGCATTGAAACACTTTTCCCAATTTGTTCAGGGTCAATCTCTGATGATAGCCACAGACAATACAACAGTAGTGGCTTATCTGCAGAATCAGGGCGGCACACATTCTCAGTCTCTTTACCTTCTGTGCAAAGAAATTCTGTTGTTTTGCCGTTCCCTGGGAATTCGCTTGTCAGTCAGGCATGTTCCTGGCAATCTGAATCTAGTAGCGGATGCTCTCTCAAGGTCACTGCATCCAGTGAATACAGAATGGGAGTTACATCCAGCAGTCTTTCAGGAGATCTGTCTCAAGTGGGATCGTCCTCATATAGACCTCTTTGCTACGCATCTGAATTGCAAACTGCCAACGTTTGTCTCTCCGATTCCAGACAACAAAGCTTTAGCAGTGGATGCAATGTCTTTCGATTGGAAGGGGATGTTTTCTTACATGTTTCCTCCTTTTCGCCTTCTTCCCAAGATTTTACACAAAATCAGGGTAGAAATTTGCAAGACCATTCTTATTGCTCCAGCATGGCCAAAACAATCTTGGTTTCCAGATCTTCTTCAACTGTGTTGTGCGAGACCAATTCTTCTTCCTCTCAGGAAAGATCTTTTGTCTCAATTCAAAGGCAGGAAAGTTCATCAGAATCTTTCCAACCTCCATCTACACGCATGGTTACCGTCAGGGAATCTCTCAGACAGGATGGCTTTTCTGACAGAGCAGCCAAACGTATCTCTAGTTCGGTCAGAAAATCTACAGGAGCAATTTATGACTCTAAGTGGAACATCTTCTGTTCTTGGTGTTGTTTAAAGGAAATTGATCCTCTCGCAGTTACTGTCCAACAGTTAGCTGAGTTTTTAGTCTATCTGTTTGAAGACAAAGGTTTCTCTCCCTCTACTATTAAGGGCTATCGTTCAGCTTTATCTAGAACTATAGCTTTGTCAGGAGGTCCTGATTTTGGGAAGAATGAATTCTTGTCCCTCATGGTCAAGAATTTTTGTTTGGAACGACCTAGACAACGTAGGTTGGTTCCATCCTGGAATTTAGCTTTGGTTCTTAGGACTTTACAATTTCCTCCTTTCGAACCTTTATTTTTAGCTCCCTTTAAGTTTTTGACCTTGAAGTGCTGTTGTTTTATTAGCTTTAGCTTCTGGTCGTAGAAGGAGTGAGATTCATGCTTTCTCCATTGCAGATTCTTGTCTCAGATTTTCTGCAGATAATTCTTCAGTTACTCTGTTGACAGATCCATCTTTCTTAGCCAAGAATCAGTTATCAGACAAAGGTTCTGGACCTATTGTTATTCCTGCTCTACCAAAATCATTAGGTAATCAGGATTTATGTCCAGTGCGTACACTTCAGAAATATATTTCTGTTTCGTCAACGCTCAGACCTTCTGGTTCTACTAGACTTTTCATTCCAATTAAGAAAGGTCTAAGTGATATTTCGGCTAAGACTATTTCTACTTGGTTTTGTCAGACTGTTAAGATGGCTTACCAATCTTCATCTCCAGAAGCCTTGTTTCGTGTTCAAGTTCAGGCACATGAAATTAGAGCCTTGTCTTGCTCCTGGCCTATTTTCAATTCCTCCTCTATGTCGGAAATCATGTCAGCTGGTTATTGGAGGTCTGATAGTACCTTTTATAACCATTACCTTAGATCTATGCCTCTTCATAGTGACAGTTTGTTCTCGCTTGGACCTCTAGTTTCAGCTCAAAAAGTGGTTTTTCCTCCTCGTTGCCAATCTCAGGGGGATTCAGTTTTACTTTGAATTCTGCTTATCTAAATTTATAAAGGTAACGTATTTATTGTGATAAATTCTAAATTTTTAGTATTAAAATTTGTATTTGTTAAATAAATACTTACCTTTATAAATCAGAGGTCCCAACCCACCTCCCCTTCATCCCCCTTCTAATTTTTTGCTTTATGTCAAAGAATAGATGATACCGGATGTTGGGTTCTGAGCATGTCAGAGGTGGCGGGTCACGAAGGGTGCTTTTTTGTTTACATGGTTTTTTCCGATACAAGACTGCAAGCAGGTGAATATCTAAATTTATAAAGGTAAGTATTTATTTAACAAATACAAATTCTAATACTAAAAATTTAGATTTCGTGAAGTTACTTTTGCTGTTTCACGGGTAAAGCGTGCGCCGATCGATGTCTGGGGCGTTGAAACAGACGAGAAGTGTTACGTAACAACTACAGGTATACACATACCTGTGACTGTTTTTGCAGTCAGTCATGTTAAATAGCTCTCTCTCTCTCTCTCTCTCTCTCTCTCTCTCTCTCTCTCTCTCTCTCATTTTATAAAGAGTTTGCTAATGCAAGTCTTTAATCCTTTTCCCACTTTAAAGGACACAACGCATGTTTCTAAACTTTTTCATTTTTTCAGCAAAATTAACTCTTTTTATGCCTAAAACTACTTTAAATGTGTTTTAAATGAAATATTTTGCGTAGTTTTCGAGTTTGAAAGCGATGAAATTCAAATCTTGCGATATGCATATTTTCTTTCGCTAGTTTACGCGCCATTTTGTGTGACGTCATATGCGCCCTCGGGTTTGAAAACATCTATTAGCCATTTCATAAACAGATTAGATTTAATCGACAAAAAACCAATTGTCACGTTAACGGCTTGTAAATAATAATGCATTAAGATGTTTTGTGCCGTGCTCGGGTGTACTAGTTGTCGGTAGAAAGGATTTAGACTGAGTATTTTTCAATTTTTCGAAGGAAGGTACGAGAAAAAAGACGTGAATAATTTTTTTGTTGGAGCAAGAACTTTACCTTAAAAAACACACCCAGTCACCTTTTCAAACATCGCTTGGACAGAGACCCTGATAAACTGCGAGAAAATGGATATATCGAAGCTATAAGCACTGTAAGGCCTATAGCATACATTCTGTTTTGCTCTTCAAATTCAATACACACTCGGATCAACTGACCTTCACCTTGTAACAACATATATCGACGATACAATGTAACTTCTACCAACTGGTAGATTTACAACAACAAAAAATAAAGATCTATACAAAATAATTGAACTTTTAATTATACAAATAATAGAATATTGTATTTCCTAACTTTAAATTGAATTATAAAATTATTTCTTTATTGAACTCGTAGCATCTTGAGTGCGTCAGTAGGCTATAACGCCGTGCTCCCACTTCGTACTTCCTAAAGACGTGCAGATCACAATTCAAAAATAGTAATAAGATTGCTTTATCAAAATAAAATAATGTGATTACCACTTTAAATTTGAATAATTTTATTGATTTGTGTGTGTTGTCTTTTTCTTTTTTTCCGAAATGCACGCGTGACAATAGCTTGGCATAGGGCCTAGTTGTCAACAATTTAACGTATCATAATTTGTCTAATCCAAAAATAAATAATGATTGCACTGTTTATTTTAGAAAAACAGCGCCAGTTACAGATGTATAAAGGAATAACATCCCCAAACAGTTTGTAGACAGCGACCCATATAAACATTATTTACTCACAATTTTGCCGATTTCATACACGCTTTACTCGCTATATTTGGGTATTTACATCGTTATATGTGTGCACTGGTGGTGAACACATATAAAACTCGGACAATTTATCAACATCGATTTAAATGTTGCCCATGGTAAATTAATTTGGCCCCTAAAAGTTGAGTTTTTAATCATATCTCGCAGTACTTTCACAATCCGAAGGGCGCATGTGACGTCACTGTACCATGTGACTACCTACTTAATTAACTTGACTTTTTGAAATCGGGGCTTGGATTTAAAGGACACATCTCATGTTTTCAAAGTATACAATATTACATGCATTTTGTCTTCTTTATGCTTATAGTAATTAATTCTAATAGTTCGTTCGCCGAAATTTTACGATATTTAACCACAATACAGACTTAAATCTAAGCCTCGATTTCAAAAAGTCAAGTTAATTAGGTAGGTAGTCACGTGGTACAGTGACGTCACATGCGCCCTTCGGATTGTGAAAGTACTGCGAGATATTATTAAAAACTCAACTTTTAGGGGCCTAATTAATTTACCAAGGGCAACCACGGGCACTGGAAGTTAATGTAAATATCTAGTATGTGCATGTATAAAAAAGGAAGGGTAGGACACTCTTTTTGAGGCAAATTCGGGTTTGGGTTATTGTGGGCGTTTCTCAAACGGCCTGACGCGATGAATCGTTCACATATACCTTACTTTCAATATATGTACGGTTTCTTTCCGTTCCAATGCCGTTCATTCGAAGAAAAAGATGTTTTTACACCTCCTAGTGCCTAAGAATTTCGCTAGACTGTCTTACTTCCGGTTTAATCGCACTGAATCGAAAGGTAAGTTCTGATAGGTCAATAATAAAATTGAAGTCTGAATTGACACACGTTATCTAATCCATAAATACATATATAGAGAAAATAATTCTCAGGATTATTACTTCATGATGGTGTTAGAGACCAGTGGTTAAGTACATGAGCCATGTTTGTTTTTATAGTTCAAATATTCTTATCATTATTTCACAACCAATAAGAATATGGCATAAACTTATAAATGTTTATCACATTGACCTATCACAACTTACCTTTCAATTCAGTGCGATTAAATCAATTATTTCTCAACAATATCAAGCGGCCTTGGAATTTTTTTTTTTCGTTCTTTTTCTTCAAATGTCAAGGTTTTTCTTACCCGCTGCACAAGTAATTTATCATTTCGTGCTTGTTGCTGTTTGCCAATTGTGCGTTTACTGTAATTTTTGTGCAACTCCAGTTTCAAGTACTGTGGTTTGGTCAAATGACTTATTCTTATCCATGTAATTCCTTATTATGCCCCCCTTTGAAAAAGAGGGGGCATATTGTTTTGCACCTGTCGGTCGGTCTGTAGACCACGTGTTGTCCGCTCAATATCTTGAGAACCATTCACTTGATGATAATGATATTTCACATGTGGGTTAGTTATGAGTAGAAGAGGATCCCTATTGTTTTTCAGGTCCAAAGGTCAAGGGTCAATCTACTCTGGACATAGGAATATAATGTCCGCTCAATATCTTGAGAACCCTTTGCTTGAAAGACATCAAACTTAGCACACTGGTACATCTTAAGGAGTAGATGACCCCTATTGATTTTGAGGTCACCTGGTCAAAGGTCAAGGGTCAAACTGGACATAGGAATATACTGTCCGCTCAATATCTTGAGAACCCTTTGCTTGACAGACATCAAACTAAGTACAGTGGTGTATATTCAGGAGGAGATGACTCCTATTGATTTTGAGGTCACATGGTCAAAGGTCAAACTGAACATAGTAATATACTGTCCACTCAATATCTTGATAACCTTTTTGCTTGACGGACATCAAACTTAGTACACTGGTACATTTTCAGGAGAAAACGACCCATATTGATTTTGAGGTCAAAAGTCAATTGTTGAACTGGACATAGTAATATCTTGTTTCCTATATTTTAAGAATTGTTTGCTTGATTGACACCAAACTTGGTACACTGGTACAGCATAAGGAGTAGATGACCCATATTGTTATTTAGGTCACATGGTCAATTCACTCTTGACATAGGAAGATATTGTCTGCTCAATATTTTGAATTGATGATACTACTATCAATTAAATGATGTGTGTGTGTATAACCCTTTTCAATTTTGCACCGGGGGGGGGGGGGGCATATGTGTTTTACAAACATCTCTTGTTGTATTTTGAGTTTCACTCAGTTTTTAATCCTACAAGTTTTTTGTGGGGGACATTGTTCCAATGTCTGTGGCCGAACTGGGGAGTCGGTAATGGTATGTGATGACTGTTTCTGCTCCAAAACCTGGTTGTTTCCCCCACCTGCTTCTAAAGCAGGGGGCAATTTACAGTACTAAAAGTCGTACAAGTTAAAACAAGTAAACTAATAGTGGGGCCACCACCGGGGACGGTTGGGCCCACATCCACCTCACTTCAGTGAGGGGATGCTACAGTCTGATGCATGTTTGGGGCTTATGTCCAACATGATAATGTACATACCAGGTAGCACTGCAGGAGACAGGGTGAGAAGGGCTTGTCTCGCTTACCTCCTTAGAACGCTGGCGTCCGTTCAGGTCTGGGCACTGAATGTTTTACTCGGGCCCCCCAGCGTACCCCTTACAAGTTAAGTTAAACTGGCTCACTGGGCGACTCCCCAGTTACCCCACAAAAGTTTCACATGCGGCCGATATTGTCCATTTCAGTATATCCCGGATGTGTCATTGCTGTTATATGAATAAATTGGTAAACGTTGCTTGTGTCTGTTATTCACTGCAATGAGTCATGGACTGTTATTACAGCCAGTTTTTTTGGTTTTATCTATCAGGCGGATTCTTTAATTAATGGGTAATACTCCTCTAAATAGAGTTATATATACACGGAAACTTTTTAAAAAAAAAAATAACAAAAACTACCAAATTTTCCTCAGAAATTTTTTCATCAGAGTACTAATTTTCGCAAAATTTTTTAGACATGTTAAATCGTTTTGTACTGAATTTAGATTTTCAATTTCGTTTAAAAAGACATGGTAACGGTATGATCAAAGAAAAAAATTTATCTTGCTGATCGACGAGATGTTTCATCTAAAATCATGAGAAATGAAAAAAAAATAATCTCCAATTCACGACCTAATGTCCGTTTATGAATTTACCATTATTTTGTTGATTTATATTGTTTAAATGTATTGCAGATTGATGTAAGATTTACATCTTCATTCATACGCACATTAAAAAATCCGAAATATATTAGCCTATTGTTCGTTTAATGTTTAGGCCTATTTGTTTCAATTCATTTACTGATGTCGTGGTGTTTTTGTCAGTTTACAATATATTATGGTTAAACCTAAAAGCTATTAGCCTCTCGTGGTGAAATAAAAATGCATCAATTCAAAGGACGTTTTGTAAACATGTTCGAAGATTGACATTGTCTTTGATGTCGCAAAGTGTGCCTGCGATTCTTAGCCCAGCTGCATCACCAAGCCTAGTCTTCGCTGGTTGGCAATCTCTTGAGG